>NC_134640.1:1720419-2002340 GCF_046129695.1 Lonchura striata | reverse complement strand
GTGTGGCAGGGTGCTCAGGGTGTGGTTTAGGTGATGGGTGGGGCTCATTGGGGTGTGGCAGGGTGCTCAGGGTGTGGTTTGGGTGATGGGTGGGGCTTATTGGGGTGTGGCAGGGTGCTCAGGGTGTGGTTTGGATGGTGGGTGGAGTTTATTGGGGTGTGGCAGGGTGCTCAGGGTGTGGTTTAGGTGATGGGCGAGGCTTATTGGGGTGTGGCAGGGTGCTCAGGGTGTGGTTTGGGTCATGGGTGGGGCCTGGCAGGGCGTGGCAGGGTGCTCAGGGTGTGGTTTGGGTGATGGGCGGGGCTTATTGGGGTGTGGCAGGGTGCTCAGGGTGTGGTTTGGGTGATGGGCGGGGCTTATTGGGGTGTGGCAGGGTGCTCAGGGTGTGGTTTGGGTGATGGGCGGGGCTTATTGGGGTGTGGCAGGGTGCTCAGGGTGTGGTTTGGGCGGTGGGCGTGGTCTGACGCGAGTGGGCGTGTCCCCGCAGGGCTCCACCCCCACTACCACTCGCTGCTGTCCTGCACCCACCGGGCCAACGGCACCGAATTCGGCATCAGCTACGGCAGCGGCAGCCTGCGCGGCTTCCTGAGCACCGACACGCTCACGGTGGGCGGGGGTCCCTGGGGAGGGGTCCCGGGGGTCCCTCGGGAGGGGTCCCGGGGGTCCCTGGGGAGGGGTCCCGGGTGTCCCTGGGGAGGGGTCCCGGGGGTCCCTGAGCACCGACACGCTCACGGTGGGGAGGGGTCCCTGGGGAGGGGTCCTGGGGGTCCCTGGGGCTTCCTGAGCACCGACACGCTCACGGTGGGCGGGGGTCCCTGGGGAGGGGTCCCGGGGGTCCCTGAGCACCGACACGCTCACGGTGGCCGGGGGTCCCTGGGGAGGGGTCCTGGGGGTCCCTGGGGAGGGGTCCCAGGGGCTTCCTGAGCACTGACACGCTCGTGGTGGGCGGGGGTCCCTGGGGAGGGGTCCTGGGGTCCCTGGGGAGGGGTCCCGGGGGTCCCTGGGGAGGAATCCCGGGGGTCCCTGAGCACCGACATGCTCACGGTGGACGGGGGTCCCTGGGGAGGGGTCCCGGGGGTCCCTGGGGGTCCCTGGGGAGGGGTCCCGGCGGTCCCTGGGGTCTCTGGGGAGGGGTCCCGGGGTCCCTGGGGGTCCTTGGGAGTCCTTGGGGAGGGGTCCTGGGGAGGGGTCCCGGCAGTCCCTGAGCTCCAACACGCTGACGGTGGGGAGAGGTCAGTGAGAAGATAATGAGGGGTGGGGCCAAACCAGACATTGGCAGTGTCACTGTCCCTGTCACCGTGTCCCTGTCACCGTGTCCCTGTGTCCCTGTCCTGTGTCCCTGTCCCCACAGGTGTCCAACATCTCGGTGCCCAACCAGACGTTTACCCTGTCACTGCCACCGTGTCACCATGTCCCCGTGTCCCCACAGGTGTCCAACGTCTCGGTGCCCAACCAGACGTTCACTGTGTCACTGTCACCGTGTCCCTGTCCCTGTGTTACTGTCCCCGTGTCCCTGCAGGTGTCCAACGTGTCGGTGCCCAACCAGATGTTCACTGTGTCACTGTCACCGTGTCACCATGTCCCCGTGTCCCCGCAGGTGTCCAACGTCTCGGTGCCCAACCAGACGTTCGCCGAGGCGGTGTCACCATGTCACTGTCCCTGTGTCACTGTCCCTGTGTCCCTGTCCCCGCAGGTGTCCAACGTGTCGGTGCCCAACCAGACGTTCACCATGTCACTGTCACCGTGTCACCATGTCCCTGTGTCCTTGTCCCCGCAGGTGTCCAACATCTCGGTGCCCAACCAGACGTTCACTGTGTCACTGTCACCGTGTCACCATGTCCCCGTGTCCCTGTCCCCGCAGGTGTCCAACGTGTCGGTGCCCAACCAGACCTTCGCCGAGGCGGTGGCGCTGCCCGGGCTGGCCTTCGCGGCGGCGCGCTTCGACGGCGTGCTGGGCCTGGCGTACCCCGGCGCCGCCGCCGGCCCCGCGCGCCCCGTGTTCGACAGCATGATGGGGCTGCGGCTGTTCCGCAGCAACGTCTTCTCCTTCTACCTGCGCAGGTACGGCCACCTGGGGACACCTGGGACAGCTGGGGACACCTGGGACAGCTGGGACAGCTGGGGACACTGGGACAGCTGGGGACATTGGGGACATTGGGGACAGCTGGGACACCTGGGACAGCGGGGACACATGGGACAGCTGGGACAGCTGGGACAGTGGGGACAGCGGGGACACTGGGGACACCTGGGGACACTGGGGACAGCTGGGACACCTGGGGACACCTGGGAGACCTGAGACACCTGGGACACCTGGGACAGCTGGGACAGCGGGGACATTGGGGACAGCTGGGGACACCTGGGACAGCTGGGACAGCTGGGACACACCTGGGACACCTGGGACACCTGGGGACAGCTGGGGACACCTGGGACAGCTGGGACACCTGGGGACAGCTGGGGACACCTGGGGACACCTGGGCACACCTGGGCATGACCAGAGCACCCTGAAATAGCCCTGATCCAGCCCTGAGCATGCCCCAAATACACCCCCAAATACACCCAAAATAACTCCAAATACACCCAAAATATCCCCCAAACTAACCCCAAGTACACCCAAAATATACCCAAAATAACCCCAAATCCCCTCTGGGACCCCCTGGGACCCCCAAACCCCCTTAAATCCCCTCTGGGACCCCCCAAATCCCCTCTGGGACCCCCCTGGAACCCCAAATCCCCTCTGGGACCCCCCTGGAACCCTAATTCCCCCCTGAAATCCCCTCTGGGACCCCCTGGGACCCCCAATTCCCCCCTGGGACCCCCAAGCCCCCCCTGACGCCCCCGATTTCCCCGGGGGTGCAGCGGGGCGTCGGAGGGCGACGGGGGGGAGCTGCTTTTGGGGGGCATCGACGAGCGGCTCTTCGAGGGACCCCTGCACTACATCCCCGTGACCCGAAAGAGCTACTGGCAGGTGCACATGGACAGGTGAGGCACCCCAAAATCCCCCCAAACCCCCCCAAAATCCCCTGCCCCAAATTCCAAAATCCCCTCCCCCAAATTCCCCAAGACCCGCCCAAAATTCCTCCCTGGTCTGTCCCAAAATGCCCCCTCAAAATTCCTGAAGATTCCTCAAATTCCTCCTGAACCATCCCAAAATTCCCCCCAAAATCCCCTCCCCCAAATTCCAAAATCCCCTCCCCCAAATTCCCAAAGACTCCCCCAAAATTCCTCCCGGGATTGTCCCAGAATCCCCCCTCAAAATTCTTAAAAATTCCTCAAATTCCCCCTGAACTATCCCAAAGTTCCCCCCCCCCCAAATTCCCAAAGACCCCCCCCAAATCCCCCTGAACCCTCTCAAAATCCCCCCCAAATCCCCCCAAAATCCCCTCCCCCAAATTCCAAAATCCCCTGTCCCAAATTCCCAAAGATCCCCCCCCAAAATCCCCCCTCCCCAAATTCCCAAACACTTCCCCAAATCCCCCCTGAACCATCCCAAAATCCCCTGCCCAAATTCCCCAAGACCCCCCCCAAATGCCCCCCGACCCCTCTGAGTGTCCCCAAATCCCCCCTAAAGCCCCCTGACCCCTCAAATTGCCCCCAAAGCCCCCCTTTAACTGCCCCTGACCCCTCAAACTGCCCCCAAAACCCCTCTAAGTGCCCCCAAAGCCCCCCTAAAGCCCCCTGACCCCCCTAAATGCCCCCAAAGCCCCCCTAAGTGCCCCCAAAGCCCCCCTAAAAGCCCCCTGACCCATTAAACTGCCCCCAAAGCCCCCCTAAAAGCCCCCAAAGCCCCCCCTAAGTGCCCCCAAAGCCCCCCTAAAAGCCCCCTGACCCCTCAAAGTGCCCCCTGACCCCCCTAAAAGCCCCCTGACCCCTCTGAGTACCCCCTGACCCCTCTAATTGCCCCCCGCCCCCCCAGGCTGTCCGTGGGGTCCCCGGGGGTCTCGGGGTGCCGGGACCCCCCCCTGTGCCGGGGGGGCTGCGAGGCCATCGTGGACACGGGGACCTCGCTGGTCACCGGGCCCAGCGCCGAGGTGGGCGCCCTGCACCGGGCCCTGGGGGGCTTCCGCGCCGAGCAGGGGCAGGTACGGACCCCCGGACCCCGCCAGAGACCCCCGGGACACCCCCAGAGACCCCCGGGACACCCCAGAGACCTCTGGACCACCCCCAGAGACCCCCGGACCCCACCAGAGACCCCCCGGACCACCCCGGAGCCCCTTGGACCCCCATGGACCCCCCCTGACCCCCCCCGGACCTCCATGGACCCCCATGGAACCCCCCGAGGCCCCATGGACCACCCTGGAGTCCCCCGGACCTCCATGGACCCCCCCAGAGACCCCCAGAACCCCATGGACCCCCATGGACCTCGGGGGGGGGGTGTTGGGTGACACCCAGGGGTCCCCCTGGGGTGGGTGAGTGACACCCAGGGGTCACCTCGGGGGGGGGGGGGGGTGGGTGACACCCAGGGGTCCCCGTGTCCCCCCGGGGGGGGTGGGTGACACCCAAGGGTCCCCGTGTCCCCCCCAGTACCTGCTGGACTGTGACAAGGTCGCGTCCCTGCCCAACGTCACCTTCGTGCTGGCGGGGACGACGTTCACGCTGAGCCCCCAGGAGTACGTGCTCAAGGTGGGAGCCTGTCCCCGTGTCACCTGTGTCACCTGTGTGTCACCTGTGTCACCTGTGTGTCACCTGTGTCACATGTATCACCTGTGTGTCACCTGTGTGTCACCTGTGTCCCCTCTGTGTCACCTGTGTCCCCCCTGTGTCACCTGTGTCACCCCTGTGTCACCTGTGTGTCACCTGTGTCACCTGCATCACCTATGTCACCTGTGTCACCTGTGTCACCTGTGTGTCACCTGAGTCACCTGTGTCCCCCCTGTGTCATCTTTATCCCCTCTGTGTCACCTGCATCACCTGCATCACCTGTGTGTCACCTGTGTCACCTGTGTCCCCCCTGTGTCACCTGTGTCACCTGTGTGTCACCTGTGTGTCACCTGAGTCACCTGTGTGTCACCTGTGTCACGTGTGTCACCTGTCACCTGTGTGTCACCTGTGTGTCACCTGTGTGTCACCTGTGTCACCTGTGTGTCACCCCTGTGTCACCTGTGTCCCCTTGTCCCCATGTCCATCATGTCCCCATCCTTCTCCTTGTCCCCCTGTCCCCTGCTCTGTCCCCCTGTCCCTGTCCCCTTGTCCCCATGTCCCTGTGTCCCCCTGTCACCGCCATGTCCCCGTGTCCCCCTGTCCCCAACTCTGTCCCCCTTGTCCCTGTGTCCCCAGCTCTGTCCCCGTGTCCCTCCTGTCACCTCCGTGTCCCCCTGTCCCCAGCTCTGTCCCCGTGTCCCCTGTCACCTCCGTGTCCCCGTCACCTCCATGTCCCCGTGTCCCCCTGTCACCGCCGTGTCCCCCTGTCACCGCCGTGTCCCCGTGTCCCCCTGTCCCCAGCTCTGTCCCCCTGTCCCCATGTCCCCCTGTCACCTCTGTGTCCCCGTGTCCCCCTGTCACCGCCGTGTCCCCGTGTCCCCAGCTCTGTCCCCGTGTCCCCGTGTCACCTCTGTGTCCCCCTGTCACCTCCGTGTCCCTCCTGTCACCTCCGTGTCCCTCCTGTCACCTCCGTGTCCCCCTGTCCCCAGCTCTGTCCCCGTGTCCCCCTGTCACCTCCGTGTCCCCCTGTCACCGCCGTGTCCCCTGTCCCCAGCTCTGTCCCCGTGTCCCCCTGTCACCTCCGTGTCCCCCTGTCACCGCCGTGTCCCTCAGGTGTCCCAGCTGGGGACCCCCACGTGCATCAGCGGCTTCATGGGCCTGGACATCCCGCGGCCCTCGGGGCCGCTCTGGATCCTCGGGGACGTTTTCCTGGCCGTGCACTACGCCGTCTTCGACCGCGACCGCGACCGCGTGGGGCTGGCCCGCAGCCGCCGGCACCCCGGGGACCCCTGAGGCACCCCGGGGACACCCTGGGGACACCCTGGGGACACCCCCAGGACACCCCGGGGACACCCCGGGGACCCCTGAGGCACCCCCAGGACACCCCGGGGACCCCTGAGGCACCCGGGACACCCTGGGGACACCCTGGAGACACCCTGGGGACACCCTGGGGTCACCCCGGGGACCCCCAGGACACCCCGAGGACCCCTGAGACACCCTGAGGACACCTGGGACACCCCCAGGACACCCTGGGTACACCTCTGGATGACTGGGACACCCCTGGGGACCACCTGGACATGCGGACCACCCAACACCTGGGCGTCCCCAGGTGACAGCCACCCCAGGGACACCTTGGGACCACCCTGGACACCTGGGTGTCACCAGGTGACAGCTGCCCCAGGGACACCTTGGTGAACCCCCGGATCTCTGAGTCCTCCCTGGGACCACCCAACCCACGAGGACCTTGGGGACCCCCCGCATGTCACCCCCCCCCTCCCTCAGGTGACCCTCCTGGACACCTGCACCCATCCTGGGGACACCTGGGACCTTCTGGGTCACCCCAGGGTCCCCTGGAACCCCTCTGGGACCCCCTGGATGTCGGGGTCCCCTTTGTTTTTCTTGGCGGGGGGGGCTCCTGGTCCTGGCTCCTCCCTTGGGTGCCCCCCGGAGGTGGAGACCCCTCCCCAGTCCCAGCACAGCCCAGAAGCCCCCAGACCCATTTGGCTTTTTGCTCCCAGTGCTCCCAGTAACGCCCAGTTCCCCCCTGCCCCCCCCGCTCTGAGGGGGCGTGGCTTCGCCGCTTAGGGGCGGGGCTCCAGTGATGTGGGCGTGGCTTTCGAGAAGTGGGCGTGGCCTCTCCTCTCGGTGGGCGTGGTTTCAATAAATGTGCGGTTCCCCTCGATGTGGGCGTGGCCTCTCCTTGCAGTGGGCGTGGCTTTAATGCAAATCGGCTTTCCCCTCACTGTGGGCGTGGCCTCTCCTCTCGGTGGGCGTGGCCTGCATAAATTTAGGGTTTTTACACGTGTGGGCGTGGCCTCCCACACAGTGGGCGTGGCTTTAATGCAAATGGGCGTGTCCCCCTCTCCGTGGGCGTGTCCCACTCACTGTGGGCGTGTCCCTCACTCACTGTGGGCGTGTCCCCCTCTCCGTGGGCGTGTCCCCCTCACTGTGGGCGTGTCCCCCTCTCCGTGGGCGTGTCCTCTTCACTGTGGGCGTGTCCCCCTCACTGTGGGCGTGTCCCCCTCTCCGTGGGCGTGTCCCCCTCTCCGTGGGCGTGTCCCCCTCACTGTGGGCGTGTCCCCCTCTCCGTGGGCGTGTCCCCCTCACTGTGGGCGTGTCCCCCTCTCCGTGGGCGTGTCCCCCTCCCCGTGAGCGTGTCCCCCTCCCCGTGGGCGTGTCCCCCTCACTGTGGGCGTGTCCCCCTCTCCGTGAGCGTGTCCCCCTCCCCGTGGGCGTGTCCCATTCATTGTGGGCGTGTCCCTCTCTCCGTGGGCGTGTCCCCCTCACTGTGGGCGTGTCCCCCTCCCCGTGGGCGTGTCCCATTCATTGTGGTCGTGTTCTTTCCTCTCCGTGGGCGTGTCCCATTCACTGTAGGCGTGTCCCTCACTCACTGTTGGCGTGTCCCCCTCTCCGTGGGCGTGTCCCCCTCCCCGTGGGCGTGTCCCATTCATTGTGGGCGTGTCCCCCTCCCCGTGGGCGTGTCCCCCTCACTGTGGGCGTGTCCCCCTCCCCGTGGGCGTGTCCCATTCATTGTGGTCGTGTTCTTTCCTCTCCGTGGGCGTGTCCCATTCACTGTAGGCGTGTCCCTCACTCACTGTTGGCGTGTCCCCCTCTCCGTGGGCGTGTCCCCCTCCCCGTGGGCGTGTCCCATTCATTGTGGGCGTGTCCCTCTCTCCGTGGGCGTGTCCCCCTCTCACTGTGGGCGTGTCCCCCTCCCCGTGGGCGTGTCCCATTCATTGTGGGCGTGTCCCCCTCTCCGTGGGCGTGTCCCCCTCCCCGTGAGCGTGTCCCCCTCCCCGTGGGCGTGTCCCCCTCCCCGTGGGCGTGTCCCCCTCCCCGTGGGCGTGTCCCCCTCTCCGTGGGCGTGTCCCCCTCCCCGTGGGCGTGTCCCCCTCACTGTGGGCGTGTCCCCCTCCCCGTGGGCGTGTCCCCCTCCCCGTGGGCGTGTCCCATTCATTGTGGGCGTGTCCCTCTCTCCGTGGGCGTGTCCCCCTCCCCGTGGGCGTGTCCCCCTCTCCGTGGGCGTGTCCCCCTCCCCGTGGGCGTGTCCCCCTCCCCGTGGGCGTGTCCCCCTCCCCGTGGGCGTGTCCCCCTCCCCGTGGGCGTGTCCCCCTCCCCGTGGGCGTGTCCCCCTCCCCGTGGGCGTGTCCCCGTCCCCGTGGGCGTGTCCCCCGCCGCGCCTGCGCCCTCCGCTCCCTCCCCGCCGCGCCGGGATGCGGCACCCGCCGTCCCCTCTCCCTCCCCTCGCCCCCTCCTCCTCCTCCTCCTCCTCCTCCCATCGCGACTCTCGCCCCCTCCTCCTCCTCCTGTCGCGACCCTCACCATGGGCTGGCAAGCCGAGCGCGACAAGGTGGTGATCAACGTCGGCGGCGTCCGCCATGAGACCTACCGCAGCACCCTGCAGACGCTGCCCGGCACCCGCCTGGCCGGGCTGGCCGAGCCGGGCGCCGCCGCCCGCTTCGACTACGACGCCGGCGCGGGCGAGTTCTTCTTCGACCGGCACCCCGCCGTCTTCGCCTACGTGCTCAACTACTACCGCACCGGCAAGCTGCACTGCCCGGCCGACGTGTGCGGGCCGCTCTTCGAGGAGGAGCTCGCCTTCTGGGGCATCGACGAGACGGACGTGGAGGCTTGCTGCTGGATGAACTACCGGCAGCACCGCGACGCCGAGGAGGCCCTGGACAGCTTCGAGAGCCCCGAGGGGCCCGGCCCGCCCGAGCCCGCCGAGCCCAAGCGGCTGTGCCTGGAGGAGGGCCGGCCGGCCGGCTGGTGGCGGCGCTGGCGGCCGCGGCTCTGGGCGCTCTTCGAGGATCCCTACTCCTCGCGGATGGCCAGGGTGAGGGCAAGGGGGGGATAAAAGGGTCTGCGGCGGGGTTTTGGAGAGGTTGTGGGGGGGGTTAGGGCGATTCTGAGGGGGTTTGGGGGGTTTAAGGGGGTTTAGAGCAGCCCTGAAGGGGGTCTTCGGGGATTTGGAGGGGTTTAGGGCGATTCTGAGGGGGTTTGGGGGGTTTAAAGGGGTTTAGGGCAGCTCTGAATGGGGTCCCGGGGGATTTGGAGGGGTTTAGAGCAGCCCTGAAGGGGGTCTTCGGGGATTTAGAGGGGTTTAGGGCAGCCCTGAAGGGGTTTAGGGCGATTCTGAGGGGGTTTGGGGGGTTTAAAGGGGTTTAGAGCAGCTCTGAATGGGGTCCCGGGGGATTTGGAGGGGTTTAGGGCAGCCCTGAAGGGGGTCTTCGGGGATTTAGAGGGGTTTAGGGCAGCCCTGAAGGGGTTTAGGGCGATTCTGAGGGGGTTTGGGGGGTTTAAGGGGGTTCCAGAGGGGTTTAGGGCAGCTCTGAATGGGGTCCCGGGGGATTTGGAGGGGTTTAGGGCAGCCCTGAAGGGGTCGTGGGGGATTTAAAGGGGTTTAGGGCAGATGTGAAGGGTTTAGGGCATTTCTGAGGGGGTCTTCGGGGATTTAGAGGGGTTTAGGGCAGCCCTGAAGGGGTTTAGGGCGATTCTGAGGGGGTTTGGGGTAGATCTGGACGGGGCTTGGGGGGTTTAAAGGGGTTTAGGGCAGCCCTGAAGGGGTTTAGGGCATTTCTGAGGGGGTTTGGGGTAGACCTGGAGGGGGCTTGGGGGGTTTAAAGGGGTTTAGGGCAGATCTGAAGAGGTCTTGGGGGATTTAAAGTGGTTTAGGGCAGCCTTGAAGGAGTTTAGGGCATTTCTGAGGGGGTTTGGGGTAGATCTGAGGGGGTCTCGGGGGATGTAAGGGGACTCTAGAGAGTTTTAGGGCAGCCCTGAAGGGGTCTCGGGGGATTTAAAGGTGTTTAGGGCAGATGTGAAGGGGTTTAGGGCATTTCTGAGGGGGTTTAAGGCAGACATGAAAGGGTCTCTGGGGATTTAGAGGGGTTTAGGGCAGCCCTGAAGGGGTTTAGGGCATTTCTGAGGGGTTTTAGAGGGGCACTAGAGGGGTTTAGAGCAACCCTGAAGGGGTTTAAGGTGTTTCTGAGGGGGTTTAGGGCAGATCTGAGGGGGTGTTGGGGGCTCTAGAGGGGTTTAGGGCAGCCCAGAAAGGGTTTAGGGCATTTCTGAGGGGGTTTAAGGCAGATATGAAAGGGTCTCGGGGGATTTAGAGGGGTTTAGGGCAGCCCTGAAGGGGTTTAGGGCATTTCTGAGGGGGTTTGGGGTAGATCTGGAGGGGGCTTGGGGGATTTAAGGGGGTTCTAGAGGGGTTTAGGGCAGTCCTGAAGGGGTTTAGGGCATTTCTGAGGGGGTTTAGAGGGGCTCTAGAGGGGTTTAGAGCAACCCTGAAGGGGTTTAAGGTGTTTCTGAGGGGGTTTAGGGCAGATATGAAAGGGTCTCTGGGGATTTAGAGGGGTTTAGGGCAGCCCTGAAGGGGTTTAGGGCATTTCTGAGGGGATTTAGAGGGGCTCTAGAGGGGTTTAGGGCAGCCCTGAAGGGGTTTAGGGCATTTCTGAGGGGGTTTAGGGTAGATCTGGAGTGGACTTGGGGGATTTAAGGGGGTTCTAGAGGGGTTTAGGACAGCCCAGAAAGGGTTTAGGGCATTTCTGAGGGGATTTAGGGCAGATACGAAGAGGTCTCGGGGAATTTAGAGGGGTTTAGGCCAGCCCTGAAGGGGCTTAAGATGTTTCTGAGGGGGTTTAGAGAGGCTCTAGACAGGTTGAGGACAGCCCTGAAGGGGTCTTGGGGGATTTAAGGGGTTTAGGGCAGCCCTGAAGGGGTTTAGGGCAATTCTGAGGGGCTTTAGGGCAGCTCTGAAGGGGTCTCGGGGGATTTAGAGGGGTTTAGGGCAGCCCTGAAGGGGTTTAGGGCATTTCTGAGGGCGTTTAGGGTAGATCTGAAGGGGTCTCGGGGGATGTAAGGGGACTCTAGAGGGGTTTAGGGCAGCCCTGACAGGGTTTAGGGCAGCTCTGATGGGGTCTTGGGGGATTTAGAGGGGTTTAAGGCAGCCCTGAAGGGGCTTAAGGCGTTTCTGAGGGGATTTAGAGGGGCTCTAGAGGGGTTTAGGGCAGCTCTGAAGGGGTCTTGGGGGTTTAGAGGGGTTTAGAGCAGCCCTGAAGGGGTTTAGGGCATTTCTGAGGGGCTTTACAGGTGTTTAGAGAAGTCCTGTAGGGGTCTCGGGGGCTCTAGAGGGGTTTAGGGCAGCTCTGAAGGGGTTTTGGGGGTTTAAAGGGTTCTAGAGGGGTTTAGAGCAGCCCTGAAGGGATTTAAGGCATTTCTGAGGGGGGTTGTTGGGCTTTAGAGGGGTTTAGGGCATTTTTGAGGGGGTTTGGGGTGATTTAGAGAGGTTTAGAGCATATCTGAGGGGGTTTGTGGGGCTCTAGAGGGGTTTAGAGCAGCCCTGACGGGGTTTAGAACATTTTTGAGGGGGTTTGGGGGCCTGTGAGGGGGTTTTAGAGATTCTAAATGGGTTTAGAGCATCTCTGAAGGGAGTCCTGAGGAGTTTTGAGGGATTTAAGGCGTCTCTGAGGGGGTTTAGGGGGGCTCTGAGGAGGTTTAGGGAGGTTGGGGGAGCTCCAGAGGAGTTCAGGACATCTCTGAGGGGCTGTGAGGGGATTTGGGGGAGCTCTAGGGGGGTTTTAGGGCACCTCTGAGGGGATGTGAGGGGGTTTAAGGGTGGCTGAGGGGGTTTAGGACACCTCGGAGGGGATTTAGGGGGTTTAGTAGCGCGGTGAGAGAATTTGGGGGGCTCTGAGGGGAGATGTGAGGGGTCTGAGGGGGAATTATGGCAATTGGAATTTTTTAAGGGGATTAAAGTGAATTCTAGAGGGGTTCAGGGCATCTCTGTGAGGGTTTTGGGGGGCTCTGAGGTGGTTTGGGGGGGAATGTGAGTTTGATGGGGCTCTGGGGGAGTTTTGAGGGGCTCTGAGGGGGTCTTGAGGGACTCTGAGGGAGTTTTGGGGGGTCCTGAGAAGGTTTAGGATGTTCCAGAGGGGATTTAAGGATGTCTGAGGGAGTTAAGGACATCCCTGAGGGAGTTTCAGGAGGATTTTAAAGCGATTTTTGGGGGTGCAGACAGGGCTGGGGGGGATGTGAGAGGATTTAGGGCATCTCTGAGGGGGTCTCGGGGGGTCTCTGAGGGGGTTTAGGGCATTTCTGAGGGGGTTAAATGGATTTTGTGGGAATCTCTCAGGTTTAAGAAGGCTCTGAGAGGGTCTTGGCGTGTCCCGAGGGGGTTTAGGGCATTTTTGGAGGGAGTTTAGGGGGTCTGTGAGGGGATTGAGGCACTTCCCAAGAATTTTCGGGGGTCTTTGAGGAGGTCTTGGGGGGCTTTGAGGGGGTCTTGGGCAGCTGGGGGGGTTTTAGGGCAGCTCTGAAGGGATTTGGGGGTCTGTGAGGGTTTTAAGGGATCTCTGAGGGGATTTTGGGGGTCTCTGAGGGAGTTGAAGGGTCTGAGGGGGTTTAGGGACACTGTGAGGGGTTTAGAGGAACTCTGGCCGGGTTTTGGGGGAATCTGGGGAGTTTTAGAGAATTTTTGAGGGGGTTCGGGGGGGTTTCAGGGGGTCTTGAGGGGCTCCGAGGGGGTTTAGTGGGTCTCTGAGTGGGTTTTGGGGGGTTCTGTGAGAAGATTTGGGGGTCTTTGAGGGGTTTTGGGGGTTCTGTGAAGAGGTTTGGGGGTCTCTGAGTCGGTTTGGGGGGGGTCTGTGAGGAGATTTGGGGGTCTCTGAGTGCATTTTGAGGGTTCTACGAGGAGGTTTGGGGGTCTCTGAGTGACTTTTAGGGTCTGTGAGGAGATTGGGGGGGGGGTCTGCCAGGAGGTTTGGGGGTCTCCGAGTGGTTTTGGGGAGTTCTGTGAGGAGATTTGGGGGTCTCCGAGTGGGTTTTGGGGTCTGCCAGGAGGTTTGGGGGACTATGAGTGAGTTTTGGGGGGTCTGTGAGGAAATTTGGGGGTCTCCGAGTGGGTTTTGAGGGCTCTATGAGGAGGTTTGGGGGTCTTGAGTGGGTTTGGGGTCAGTGAGGAACTTTGGGGGTCTCTGAGTGAGTTTGGGGGGTCTGTGAGGAGGTTTGGGGGTCTCCGAGTGGGATTTGGGGTCAGTGAAGAACTTTGGGGGGTCTCTGAGGAGGTTTAGGTGGGCTCAGGGGGGCTTTGGGGGTCTCTGAGGAGGTTTAGGGGGGCTCAGGGGGTTTTGGGGGTCTCTGAGGAGGTTTGGGGGGGCTCTGAGGAGGTTTAGGGGGGCTCAGGGGGTTTTGGAGGGCTCAGGGGGTTTTGGGGGTCTCTGAGGAGGTTTTGGAGGGCTCAGGGGGTTTTGGGGGTCTCTGAGGAGGTTTGGGGGGGCTCTGAGGAGGTTTGGGGGGGCTCTGAGGAGGTTTAGGGGGCTCAGGGAGATTTGGGGGTCTCTGAGGAGGTTTGGGGGTCTCTGAGGAGGTTTAGGGGGGCTTTGGGGGTCTCTGAGGAGGTTTGGGGGTCTATGAGGAGGTTTGGGGGTCTCTGAGGAGGTTTAGGGGGGTTTTGGGGGTCTCTGAGGAGGTTTAGGGGTCTCTGAGGAGGTTTAGGGGGGCTTTGGGGGTCTCTGAGGAGGTTTAGGGGGCTCAGGGGGTTTTGGGGGTCTCGGAGCTGCTTTGGGGGGCCTTTGATGCCACTCCTGGGGGGTCTCTGAGGTGCTGGGGGTGGGGGGGGGTCAGATTTATTTTGGGGGGGGGACACCGGGGACCCTGAGGGGACCCTGAGGGGACATCGGGGGTGGCTTTGAGGGGACAGCGCTGGGTGGGGGGGGGGATGGGGACACGGGGAGGGGGGGATGGGAGGACGCGGTGGGGGTGGGGAGGGGTCCGATCCTCTCTGTGCCCCCCCCCGATGTCCCCTCAGTGTCCCCCCGCAGCCGCTGGCCCCGATCCTGCCGCAGCGGGGCCGGGGGGGGGGAGGACCGCACTGCGGTGCCCCCTCCCCCCCCAGGCCTGGCCTACATCCCCTCCCCCCCCCCCCGGGCCCCCTCCCCCTCCGTGTCACCCTCCCCTCCCCCACCTGGCCTAAATCGCCCCCCCCCGCCTGGCCTAGATCCCCCCCCGTGTCCCTCGTGTCCCCAAAACCCCCCCGCGTGTCCCCAAAATCCCCCCCGCGTGTCCCCAAAATCCCCCCCGCGTGTCCCTAAAATCTCCCCCGTGTCCCTCGTGTCCCCAAACCCCCCCGCGTGTCCCCAAAATCCCCCCCCCCCACGGCCTAGATCCCCCCCCGTGTCCCTTGTGTCCCCCAAATCCCCCCCGCGTGTCCCCAAAATCTCCCCGTGTGTCCCCTGTCTCCCCAAATCCCCCCCCCGTGTCCCCAAAATCCCCCCCGCGTTTCTCGTGTCCCCCAAAATCACCTCACCCGTGTCCCCAAAATCCCCCCGCGTGTCCCTCGTGTCCCCCAAACCCCCCCCGCGTCCCCAAAATCCCCCCCCACGGCCTAGATCCTCCCCCCGTGTCCCTCGTGTCCCCAAAATCCCCCCCCGCGTGTCCTTTGTGTCCCCCAAACCCCCCCCCCGTGTCCCCAAAATCCCCCCCGCGTGTCCCCAAAATCTCCCCGTGTGTCCCCTGTCTCCCCAAACCCCCCCCCCGTGTCCCCAAAATCTCCCTGTGTGTCCCTCGTGTCCCCAAAATCACCTCACCCGTGTCCCCAAAATCCCCCGTGTGTCCCTCGTGTCCCCCAAACCCCCCCCGCGTGTCCCCAAAATCCCCCCCCGTGTCCCCAAAATCCCCCCGTGTGTCCCTTGTGTCCCCAAAATCACCTCACCCGTGTCCCCAAAATCTCCCTGTGTGTCCCTCGTGTCCCCAAAATCCCCCCCCGCGTGTCCCTTGTGTCCCCCAAACCCCCCCCCGCGTGTCCCCAAAATCCCCCGCGTGTCCCTCGTGTCCCCAAAATCCACACCCGTGTCCCCAAAATCCCCCCCCGCTGTGTCCCTCGTGTCCCCCAAACCCCCCCCATGTCCCCAAAATCCCCCGCGTGTCCCTCGTGTCCCCCAAATCCCACCTGTGTGTCCCCAAACTCCCCACGCGTGTCCCCAAAACCCCCACCCATGTCCCCAAAATCCCCCCCCGTGTCCCCAAAATCCCCCCAGCCTGGCCTAGATCCCCCCCGTGTCCCTCGTGTCCCCCCAAACCCCCCTGTGTGTCCCCAAAATCCCCCCCGTCCCTCATGTCCCCCAAAATCCCCCCCTGGCCTAGACCCCCCCCCCACTCGTGTCCCCCCAAACCCCCCAAAATGTCCCCAAATATCTCCCCCCCCCCCCGCCGTGCCCTAAATATTGTCCTGCCCCCCCCCCCCGTGTCCCCAAACCCCCCCCGTGTCCCCATGGGGACATTTTGGGGGGGTCACGGATTTGGGGGGGTCAGTGTGGATAATTTTGGGGGGTCAGTGATTTTGGGGGGTCAGTGTGGGGAATTTTGGGGGGGTCAGTGATTTTGGGGGTCAGTCTGGGACATTTTGGGGGGGGTCATGGATTTGGGGGGTCAGTGTGGGGAATTTTGGGGGGGTCAGTGATTTGGGGGGGGTCAATCTTGGGAATTTTGGGGGGGTCAGTGATTTTGGGGGTCAGACTGGGACATTTTGGGGGGGTCATGGATTTGGGGGGTCAGTGTGGGGAATTTTGGGGAGTGTCAGGGATTTTGGGGGGTCAGTGTGGGGAATTTTGGGGGGGTCAGTGATTTGGGGGGTTCAGTCTTGGGAATTTTGGGGGTGTCAAAGATTTGGGGGATGCTCAGAACTCAAACCAACAAACCCCCCATGAATATTTGGGGGTGTCAATGTTTTTGGGGTGCTCAGAACTCAAACCAACAAACCCCTAATTAATATTTGGGGGTGTCACTGATTTGGGGGTGCTCAGAACTCAAACCAACAATCCCCTAATTTATATTTGGGGGTGTCAATGTTCTGGGGGTGCTCAGAACTCAAACCAACAAACCCCCCATGAATATTTGGGGGTGTCACCGGTTCGGTGGGGGGGTCCAGAACCCCAAATTCCCGTTCCTCCCCTTCCGTGCCTTTTGGGGGGTCTCAGCCCCCCCTCACCCTGACCTCTCCCCTCTCCCCCTCCGCAGTACGTGGCCTTCGCCTCGCTCTTCTTCATCCTCATCTCCATCACCACCTTCTGCCTGGAGACGCACGAGGCCTTCAACCGCGTCATCAACAAGACGGAGACGGTGACCACGGGCAACGAGACGGGCACGCAGGTGGCCGTGGAGGTGGAGACCGAGCCCTTCCTCACCTACGTGGAGGGGCTGTGCGTGGTGTGGTTCACCTTCGAGTTCCTCATGCGCGTCAGCTTCTGCCCGGACAAGCGCGACTTCATCAAGAGCAGCCTCAACATCATCGACTTCGTGGCCATCTTGCCCTTCTACCTGGAGGTGGGCCTGCGGGGCTTGTCCTCCAAGGCGGCCAAGGACGTGCTGGGCTTCCTGCGCGTGGTGCGCTTCGTGCGCATCCTGCGCATCTTCAAGCTGACGCGGCACTTCGTGGGGCTGCGCGTGCTGGGCCACACGCTGCGCGCCAGCACCAACGAGTTCCTGCTGCTCGTCATCTTCCTCGCCCTGGGCGTGCTCATCTTCGCCACCATGATCTACTACGCCGAGCGCATCGGCGCCGACCCCGACGACGTCACCGGCTCGCGGCACACCTACTTCAAGAACATCCCCATCGGCTTCTGGTGGGCCGTGGTCACCATGACCACGCTGGGCTACGGCGACATGTACCCCATGACGTGGTCGGGCATGCTGGTGGGCGCCCTGTGCGCGCTGGCCGGCGTGCTCACCATCGCCATGCCCGTGCCCGTCATCGTCAACAACTTCGGCATGTACTACTCGCTGGCCATGGCCAAGCAGAAGCTGCCCAAGAAGAAGAACAAACACATCCCCAGGCCGCCCCAGCCCGGCTCGCCCGGCTACGGCTCGCCGGGCGCGGGCCCCAACGCCCCCGGCAGCCCCCGCGCCGCGCGCCGCCCGCCCGCCTGCCCGCTGGCCCAGGAGGAGGTGGTGGAGATCAACCGGGCCGGTGAGCGGCCAGGCCGGCACCCTGGGGCGGGGGGTGGGCGTGGAGGGGCTTTGGGTGGGTTTGGGGGTGGGTTTGGGGGGGTTGGTGGGGTTTGGGGCGGGGTTTGGGGGAGTTGGTAGGGTTTGGAGGGGGTTCGGGGTGGGATTTGGGGGGTTTTGGGGTGGGTTTAGTGGGGTTTGGGGTGGGATTGGGGGGCTTGGTAGGGTTTGGGGTGGGATGAGTGGGGTTTTGGGATGGGTTTTGAGGGTTTTGAGGTGGGTTTGGGGGGTTTTGGGGTGGGTTTGGAAGGGGTTTGGGGTGGGTTTTGGGGGGCTTGATGGGGTTTGGGGTGGGTTTTGGGGGGTTTGGGGTGGGTTGGAAGAGTTTGGAGGGGGTTTGGGGTGGGATTTGGGGGTTTTGGGGTGGGTTTTGATGGGGTTTGGGGTGGGATTTGGGGGGTTTGATGGGGTTTGGGGGGGTTGGTAGGGTTGCAAGGGGTTTTGGGGTGGGTTTTGGGGGGCTTGGTAGGGTTTGGGGTGGGTTTGGGGGGTTTTGGGGTGGGTTTGGGGGGGTTAAGAGGGTCTTGTTGAGTTTGGGGTGGGATTAGTGGGTTTTGGGGAGGGTTGGTAGGGTTTGGGGTGGGTTTAGTGGGCTTTAACCGGGGTTAGTTGAGTTTAGGGTGGGATTAGTGGGGTTTAACCAGGGTTAGTTGAGTTTGGGGTGGGTTTAGTGGGGTTTAACCAGGGTTAGTTGAGTTTAGGGTGGGATTAGTGGGGTTTAACCGGGGTTAGTTGAGTTTGGGGAGGATTAGTGGGGTTTAACCAGGGTTAATTGAGTTTAGGGTGGGATTAGTGGGGTTTAACCAGGGTTAGTTGAGTTTGGGGAGGATTAGTGGGGTTTAACCGGGGTTAGTTGAGTTTAGGGTGGGATTAGTGGGGTTTAACCAGGGTTAGTTGAGTTTAGGGTGGGTTTAGTGGGGTTTAACCAGGGTTAGTTGAGTTTAGGGTGGGATTAGTGGGGTTTAACCGGGTTTAGTTGAGTTTAGGGTGGGATTAGTGGGGTTTAGTGGGGTTTAGTGGGATTTTGTAGGGTTTGGGGGAATTTTTGGGGGAATTTCGTGGGTTTTAGGGATTTTAGTGGGATTTCAGTGGGATTTGGGGAATTTTGGGGGCGTTTGGTGGATTTCAATGGATTTTGGAGGGATTTTTGGGGATTTTAGTGGCGCAGCCTGAGGTGGTTTGGGGAAATTCAGTGAATTTTGGGGGGATTTTGCTGGATTTTGGGGTAATCGGTGGAGTTTGGTGGATTCGGGGCGAATTTGGGCGAGTTTCGGGGTGTTTGGTGGATTTTGGGTGAGTTCTGCCGATTTTGGGGGAATTTTGGAAAGATTTGGCGCAGGGCTGGGGGAATAATGTGAGGGGAACGTGGTTTGGGGGAGTTTTGTGGGATTTGGGGAGTTTTGGGCGGATTATGTGGGAAAACTTTTTTTTGGGGATATTTTTGAGGTATTTTGTGTGAGCCTGCTACATTTTGGAGGATATTTTGGGATATTCGGGGAGAATTTGTAATATTTTAGGGGGAAATTTGGGGAAAATTGGGAGGAGTTTGGAGTATTTTGGGGGGAGTCTGGTGCATTTTCGGGGGAAATTTTTTGTATTTTGGGGAGAATTTAGCGCATTTTGTGGCGATATTTTGATATAACTTTGGGGTATTTTGGGAGGGAATTTTTGCATTTTGGGGGGATATTTTGGGGTAAGTTTGGTGCATTTTGGAAGATATTTGGTGCATTTTGTGGGGATATTTTGGGGAGAATTTGGTGAATTTTGTGGGGATTTTTTGGGAAGTATTTGGGATATTTTGGGGGAACTTTTTGTATTTTGGGGGAATATTTTGGGGGGAAATTTTTCCATTTTGGGGGGATATTTTTGGGAGGATTTTTTGTATTTTGGGGGGATATTTTGGGGAAATTTTTTCCATTTTGGGGGGATATTTTGGGGAGGATTTTTTGTGTTTTGGGGGGAAATTTTGGGGCAAAATTGGCACATTTTGTGGGGATATTTTGATATATCTTTGGGGTGTTTTGGGGAGGATTTTTTGTATTTTTGGGGGATATTTAGGAGGGAATTTTTTCCATTTTGGGGTGATATTTAGGAGGGAAATGTTTCCATTTTGGGGGGATATTTTGGGGAGGATTTTTTGTATTTTGGGGGGATATTTTGGGGGATTTTTTTCCATTTTGGGGGGATATTTAGGAGGGAAATTTTTCCATTTTGGGGGGATATTTAGGAGGGAAATTTTTCCATTTTGGGGGGATATTTTGGGGAGGATTTTTTGTATTTTTGGGGGATATTTTTCCATTTTGGGGCGATATTTAGGAGGGAATTTTTTCCATTTTGGGGTGATATTTAGGAGGGAAATTTTTCCATTTTGTGGCGATATTTAGGAGGGAATTTTATCCATTTTGGGGGGATATTTTGGGGGTGATTTTTTGCATTTTGGGGGGAAATTTTTCCATTTTGGGGGGGATATTTAGGAGGGAAATTTTCCATTTTTAGGGATATTTTGGGGAGGATTTTTTTGTATTTTGGGGGGATATTTTGGGGCGAGTTCGGCGCATTTTGGGGCGAATTTCCCCCCTTTCCCTGCGCTCCCACCAGCCAGGACTATCATCCCCCACCCTGGCCGGGTTCGACCCCCCCGGGGGTGCTCGGGGGGGGTTCCCGGCCCAATTTCGGGGGGATATTTTGGGGGAATTTTTTCCATTTTGGGGGGATATTTAGGAGGGAAATTTTTCCATTTTGGGGGTATTTTTAGGAGGGAATTTTTTCCATTTTGGGGCGATATTTAGGAGGGAATTTTTTCCATTTTGGGGGGATATTTAGGAGGGAATTTTTTCCATTTTGGGGGTATTTTGGGGGTGGTTTTTTGCATTTTGGGGGGAAATTTTTCCATTTTGGGGGTATTTTTAGGAGGGAATTTTTTCCATTTTGGGGCGATATTTAGGAGGGAAATTTTTCCATTTTGGGGGTATTTTTAGGAGGGAAATTTTTCCATTTTGGGGGGATATTTAGGAGGGAATTTTTTCCATTTTGGGGGTGCTCGGGGGGGGTTCCCAGCCCAATTTCGGGGGGATATTTTGGGGGAATTTTTTCCATTTTGGCGCGATATTTAGGAGGGAATTTTTTCCATTTTGGGGGTGCTGGGGGGGGGTTCCCAGCCCAATTTCGGGGTCCCCAAACCTGCAGAGTCGCGGCCCAACGGCGAGGCGGGGCGGGCGGCGCTGGCGCAGGAGGACTGTCCCCCCATCGAGCAGGCGCTGAGCCCCGAGGAGCGCGGGGGGGGACCCCAAAACGCCCCCGCCGGGCCCGGGGGGGCCGCGAGCGCTGCGGCCGCGACCGCGCCTGCTTCCTGCTGGGGCCCGACTACGCGCCCCCCCCCGAGGGAGCCCTGCGCAAAGGTGGGTGCTGGGGGCACCCCGGGGTGCCCCGAGACTGGGTGGGGGGGGTTACAGAGCCCCCCGTATGCTGGGGGTGCTGATATCCCATCCTGGGGACCCCAAAACTGGGTAGGGGGGGTTACAGAGACCCCCATATCCTGGGGGTGCTGATATCCCCCCCCGAGGGAGCCCTGCGCAAAGGTGGGTGCTGGGGGCACCCCGGGGTGCCCCGAGACTGGGTGGGGGGGTTACAGAGCCCCCCGTATGCTGGGGGTGCTGATATCCCATCCTGGGGACCCCAAAAATGGGTGGGGGGTTACAGAGCCCCCCGTATGCTGGGGGTGCTGATATCCCATCCTGGGGACCCCAAAAATGGGTGGGGGGGGGTTACAGAGCCCCCCGTATGCTGGAGGTGCTGATATCCCATCCTGGGGACCCCAAAAATGGGTGGGGGGGGGGTACAGAGCCCCCCGTATGCTGGGGGTGCTGATATCCCATCCTGGGGACCCCAAAAATGGGTGGGAGGGGTTACAGAGCCCCCCGTATGCTGGGGGTGCTGATATCCCCCCACCAAGGGAGCCCTGCGCAAAGGTGGGTGCTGGGGGGACCCTCAAAATGGGGGGGGGGGGGGGGGGGTTACTGACACCCCAGGGTGCCGTGAAAATGGGTGGGGGGGTTACAGAGCCCCCCAAAACTTTCCGAGGTACCTACAGACCCCCCCCCCCCCGATATCCTGGGGGTGCTGATATCACCCCCCCGGGGCACCCCAATACTGCGTGGGGGGGTTACTGACACCCCGGGTACCCCAAAACTGTCCGGGGTGTTTACAGCCCCCCCCCATTTTCTGGGGGTCCCCAAATCCCCCTCCATGCCCCCACCCACCCCCCAATGTCACCCCAAATCCTGGGGGTCCCCAAATTCCCCCCCACCCCCCCCAGGGTACCCCAAAACCCCTTTGGGGGGGGTCCCCAAATTCCTCCCTCCCGCTTCCCGCGTGTCCCTCCCAGTTCCCACCTCCCCCAAACTGGGGGAACTGGGAGAACTGGGAGGGGGCGGGGCTTGCACAGCCCCCCCAAACTGGGAGAACTGGGAGAACTGGGAGGGGGCGGGGCTTGCACAGCCCCCCCAAACTGGGGGAACTGGGAGAACTGGGAGGGGGCGGGGCTTGCACAGACCCCCCGGCGCTGGGGGGCTCTGGGTGCCCCTTGCACACGCGCGTGCAAGGGGCGGGGCTGGCTGGGGGCTCCGCCCATTTGGGGGTCCCTCTCCCCATTTTGGGGTCCCTGTCCCCATTTAGGGGGTCCCTGTCCCCATGTAGGGGTCTCTGTGTCCATTAAGGGGTCCCTGTCCCCATCAGGGGGTCCCCGGGGTGACCCCTCCCCTCTCCCTTCTGTCCCCATTTAGGGGGTCCCTGTCCCCATCAGGGGGTCCCTGTCCCTAGGGGGTCCCTGTCCCCATTTAGGGGGTCCCTGTCCCCATTTAGGGGGTCCCGTTTGGGGGTCCCTGTCCCCATCAGGGGGTCCCTGTCCCTAGGGGGTCTCTGTCCCCATTTAGGGGGTCCCTGTCCCCATCAGGGGGTCCCTGTCCCTAGGGGGTCCCTGTCCCCATTTAGGGGGTCCCTGTCCCCATTTGGGGGTCCCTGCCCCACCAGGGGGTCCCCGGGGTGACCTCTCCCCTCTCCCTTCTGTCCCCATTTGGGGGTCTCTGTCCCCATTTAGGGGGTCCCTGTCCCCATCAGGGGGTCTCTCCCCATTTAGGGGGTCCCTGTCCCCATCAGGGGGTCCCGTTTGGGGGTCCCTGCCCCACCAGGGGGTCCCCGGGGTGACCCCTCCCCTCTCCCTTCTGTCCCCATTTGGGGGTCTCTGTCCCCATTTAGGGGGTCCCTGTCCCCATCAGGGGGTCCCGTTTGGGGGTCCCTGCCCCACCAGGGGGTCCCCGGGGTGACCCCTCCCCTCTCCCTTCTGTCCCCAGCGCTCGTCACCGCCTGAGACCCCCGACGGCGCCGCAGGTCAGCCGCCAGGGGGCGCCCTCACCCTGGCCCCGCCCCCCGCGCTTGGCCCCGCCCCCTCCCGGGGCTAGCCCCGCCCCCTCGCACCGCTGCGCATGCGCAATTCCCGCTTCCCCCCCCCCCGCACCGCGGCGCTGCTTGACCGGGGAATGGGGGGGGAGGGGCGGCAGAGGGGACCCCCCCCCAAAATATCCGGGAACCCCCCCGAAAATACCCGGGAACCCTAAAAATATCTGGGAACCCCCCCAAAAATACCCGGGAACCCCAAAAATACATGGGAACCCCAAAAATATCTGGGAACCCCCCCCAAAAAATACCTGGGAATTGCCCCAAAAGTACCCGGGAATCTCGAAAATAACCGGGAACTCCCAAAACCACATCTAGGAATCCCCAAAAATGCACCTGGGAACCCCCCCAAAAAATTTGGGAACTCCAAAAATATCCGCGAACCCCAAAAACCCACACCTGGGAACCCCCAAAAAGTCACCTGGGAACCCCAAAAAACACCTGGGGACCCTCCCGGCATTTGTGGGGTGCCTGCTCCTCCCCCCCCTCCTCAATACCCCCTGGGGGGTCCCCAAATTTTGGGGAGGCACCCCCAGCTCCTGGGGGGTGACCCCACATTTGCAGGGGGGTCCCCTCTTCCCCCATAATGGGGTCCCCCAAATTTTGGGGATCCTCAAACTTTTGGGGGCGTCCCAAATCTTTGGGGGGTCCCCATTTCCTGAGGGGGGGTCCCTAAATCCCGGGGGGAATCCTCAACCACTTGGGGGGGCTGGGGGGGTTTTGGGGGGACCCCAAATTTTGTTTTAAAGGGAGAGGGAGGGGGAAGGGTGGGATCGCATTTTTGGGGGGGGATTTTCCCCATTTTTGGGGGGATGGGATATTTGGGAAATGCAAGGGAGGGGGGGGCTGAGGGGATTTTGGGGGTTCACCGGTGGTTTTTTTTTTGGGGTACTGACCCCCCCTCTCCCCCATTTGTGTCTCCCCAAAAAAGGCTACGAGAAGTCGCGGAGCCTCAACAGCATCACGGGGGTGCGGGTGGCCCCCGCCGCGCCCCCCTTCAGCTCCCCCAGCCCCCCCCGGCGCCCCCGCTCCCCCATCCCCTCCATCCTCTGAGGGGGAGGGGGGGCACCCCCTTTTCCTACCCCCCCACCCCCCCCAAAATCCCAAAATCCCAGAGTGGGTTTTGGGGCAAAAAACCGGGAAAAAAACTCATCAGTGGCAACGGGGGGAGGGGGCACCCCGGCATGGGGGGGGTGATTTTGGGGACACCCCACCCCCCCCTTCCCTAAAAGGGATTGGAGCCCCCCTAAAAAGGAGGGGTGCCCCCCTAAGAGACTGTGAAAGGGGGTGACGAGGGGACCCCCCCCCAGCCCCGATGTCACCCCAAAGGCTGCACTGCACTTTCTGGACTGGGTGTCCCCCCCAAAATTTGGGGTCCCTCCAAGCCCACCCCCGTTTCTGGGACGGGTTTGGGTGTCGCTGTCGTTCCCCACCCCGTGTGTGTCCCCCCGCCTCCATGATCACTCAGGACTTGGGGAGCCCCCCCCCAAATCGGTGTCACCTCACCTCGTGTGTACCCTGTGTGTGTCCCCCATGTCCCCCCCCACCGTGTGTCCCCTCCCCTGGGCTCCCCACACCCCCCCAAGCAATAACTGGAGCCGCCGGACGCGCCGATGGCGGAGGACGACGGCGGAGGTAGGGAGGGCCCTGCCCGGGTGTCCCCCCGTCCCCTTGTGGTGGCAATGTCACCCCAGAAGTGGGGGGAGAAGGGGGGAAACCGGCCCCACTGCGAGGCCAGGCTGCGTTTCCATGGTAATGAGACCAGGCCTGAGTTCTACTGCGAGGCCAGGCTGCGTTTCCATGGTGACGAGACCAGGCCTGAGCCCTCACTGCGAGGCCAGGCTGCGTTTCCATGGTAACAGGAGCAGGCCTGAGCCCTCACTGCAAGGTCAGGCTTCGTTTCCATGGTAACGGGACCAGGCCTGAGCCCTCACTGCGGGGCCAGGCTGCGTTTCCATGGTAACGGGACTAGGCCTGAGCCCTCACTGCAAGGTCAGGCTTTGTTTCCATGGTAATGGGACTAGGCCTGAGCCCTCACTGCGAGGCCAGGCTGTGTTTCCATGGTAATGGGACTCGGCCTGAGCCCTCACTGCGATGCCAGGCTGCGTTTCCATGGTAACAGGACCAAGCCTGAGTCCTCACTGCGGGGCCAGGCTGCGTTTCCATGGTAACGGGACTAGGCCTTAACTCTCACTGCGAGGCCAGGCTGCGTTTCCATGGTAACGGGACCAAGCCTGAGCCCTCACTGCGGGGCCAGGCTGCGTTTCCATGGTAACAGGAGCAGGCCTGAGCCCTCACTGCGGGGCCAGGCTGCGTTTCCATGGTAACAGGACTAGGCCTGAACTCTCACAGCGAGGCCAGGCTGCGTTTCCATGGTAACAGGACTAGGCCTGAATCCGCACTGCGAGGCCAGGCTGCGTTTCCATGGTAACAGGACTAGGCCTGAACTCTCACTGCGAGGCCAGGCTGCGTTTCCATGGTAACGAGACCAGGCCTGAGCACTCACTGTGAGGCCAGGCTGCGTTTCCATGGTAACAGGACTAGGCCTGAACTCTCACAGCGAGGCCAGGCTGCGTTTCCATGGTAACGGGACCAGGCCTGAGTTCTACTGCAAGGCCAGGCTGCGTTTCCATGGTAACAGGACTCGGCCTGAGTGCTCACTGCGAGGCCAGGCTGCGTTTCCATGGTAACGGGACTAGGCCTGAGCCCTCACTGCAAGGCCAGGCTGCGTTTCCATGGTAACAAGACCAGGCCTGAGCGCTCACTGCGAGGCCAGGCTGCGTTTCCATGGTAACAGGACCAGGCCTGAGCGCTCACTGCGAGGCCAGGCTGCGTTTCCATGGTAACAGGACCAGGCCAGAGCCCCCAGAACAGGCCTTGCCCCCTTTGGGGGGGGCCGGGACCCCCCCAAACCTGTTCCCCCCCCCAGGGGGGGTTCCTGGGGGCAGCAGTTTGGGGGTGGGGCCCCCCAGGGTGCCCCGCCCCCGACCAGCATGTCTGCATGTCCGACCCGCCGGTATTTATTGTAATATGCAAAAAAACCCCAAAACTCCCTGAATCTCCCCAAACCCACCCTCCCCCCCCTTTTCGGGGGTCCCCATTTATCGGGGTCCCCTCCTTCTCCAGCCCTACCCCCCCTCCCCAGCGCGGCGGGAGCCTTATGCAATGACTCCTATGCAAATGAGATGCTAATGAGGACTAATTGCTCCTTGGCCGCTCCCTTCCCCCCCTTCCCCCCCCAATTCGCTGCATGTTTGGGGGGCCCCCGACGCCTCTCGCGCTTTTTGGGGGGAGGGTCTCCAGCCCCTCCCCGCCCGGGCTGCGCTGTAACGAGCTCCCCCCCTTTAATTACTATTTATTAACACCTCATGAATATTCATGACCCCCCTCCCTCCCCTGGGATCGGTGCAATCCCCCCTCCCCCCCTCGTCTCTGGGGTTTTTTTTTGGGGGGGGTGCGCCCCCCGTTTTGGGGGGGGGTCTCTGACTCAGGAAGGGGGGGAGGGGCTGTGCCAAACGGGGGGGGCCCCCGGGGGGTGGGGGAGGGGCGGGGGCCCCGCTGGGGGGGGTGGGGGAGGGGCTCAGAGCTATTTTTTCACGCGGGGAATTGAAACGGCCGCGAAATAAAAAGTGACAAAAAAAACCAAAACAAAAACCAGAAAAACAGGTGGAAATGGCCTTAAAATGGGGAGGGGTCTTGGGAAGGGGGGGGGGGGGTCCCTGGTGGGTGGCGCCTCAGTGTCCTGTCCCCGGTGTCCCCCAAGTCCCCTCTGTCCCCCATGTCCTCCCTGGTGTCCCCCATGTCCCCTCCCGTGTCCCCTCTGGTGTCCCCCCTGTCCCTCCCCCATGTCCCCTCTGTCCCCTCCCGTGTCCCCGAAGTCCCCTCTGTCCCCCATGTCCTCCCTGGTGTCCCCCATGTCCCCCCTGTCCCCTCCCGTGTCCCCCCCGGTGTCCCCCACATCCTCTCCCGTGGCTGGAGCAGGAATAGAAAAGCTTTATTGGGTGGGTGGGGCTGGGGGACAGGGGGGACACGGGGACATGGGGGGGGGACAGGGACATTGAGGGGTGACAGGGACATGGGGGTGACGGACATTGGGGACATGGAGGGGGTGACAGGGACATGGGGACATCAGGGGTGGCAGGGGGGACATGGAGGGTGACAGGGACATTGAGGGGTGACAGGGACACAGGGGTGGCAGGGGGGACATGGGGGGTGACAGGGACACAGGGGAGGGGTGCAGGGCCCGCGGGTGGCCCCGGGATCACAGTCGCGGTGTGGCGATGTCACGGTGTCACCCGTGTCGTGGTGTCACCGTCACTCACAGTTTCGTCTCCCCCCTCCCTCCCCCAATAATTAATTCATTGATTAATTGGTTAATTAAAAACGTCAGCAGCAGCGGGGCGGGGGAGGGGACAGCGGATGGTGCCAGCCCATCCCCCACGGCACGGGGTGGGGGGGAGGGGACACCGTGGTGTCCTTGAGGGCTCGGGGGGGGGTCACAGTGTCACCAGTGGGGTCACCGTGTCACCCACAGGGTCACAGTGTCACCAGTGGGGTCACGGTGTCACCCACGGGGTCACGGTGTCACCAACAGGGTCACAGTGTCACCAGTGGGGTCACAGTGTCACCCACAGGGTCACGGTGCCACCTGTGGGGTCACAGTGTCACAATGTCACCCACAGGGCTGTGGTGTCACCTGTGGGGTCACAGTGCCACCCACGGGGTCACGGTGTCACCCATGGGGCCACAGTGTCACCCATGGGGTCACCGTGTCACCCATGGGGTCAGTGTCACCCACGGAGTCACAGTGTCACCCATGGAGTCACAGTGTCACCCACAGGGTCACGGTGCCAGCCATGGGGATGTGGTGTCACCCACAGGGACGTGGTGTCACCTGTGGGGTCACAGTGCCACCCGCGGGGTCACAGTGCCACCCGCGGGGATATGGTGACACTGATGGGGTCAGTGTCACCCACAGGGATGTGGGGTCACCCATGGGGTCACAGTGTCACCCACGGGGATTTGGTGTCACCTGTGGGGTCACAGTGTCACCCACAGGGCCGTGGTGTCACCCGTGGGGTCACAGTGTCACCCGTGGGGACAGGGCCACCCTGAGCTGTCCCCTGGGGCTCTCTCGGTGGCCGTGGTGTCACCCCTGGGGACATGGTGATGTGGCTCTTGGTGGTGGCACTTTAGGGACAAAACGCGTCCTCAGCGGGGACCGTCCCCATCCTTGTCACCGTGTCACCTCGGTGCCACCCAGCTGTCCTCATCCTCCTGGTGTCACCTCCGAGGCCACGAGGACCTTGTGATCGCTGTCCTCGTTGTCACTCGGTGCCACAGGGACGTGTCCATGTCCTGGTGTCACCTTCTGGGTTCCTGTCCGTGTCCTGGTGTCACCTCATGGGTTCCTGTCCTTGTCCTGGTGTCACCTCGTGGGATGTGTCCGTGTCCTGGTGTCACCTCATGGGTTCCTGTCCTTGTCCTGGTGTCACCTCATGGGACGTGTCCATGTCCTGGTGTCACCTTCTGGGTTCCTGTCCATGTCCTGGTGTCACCTCGTGGGACGTGTCCGTGTCCTCGCTGTCCCCCATGAGTGCCACCATCCCCGTGGGTGCCTTGGGGACGTGTCCTTGTCCTCGCCGGTGCCACCAGGACCTGTCCTTGTCCTCGCCGGTGCCACCGGGGCCTGGCCTTGTCCTTGTCCTCGCCAGTGTCACCTCAGGTGCCACCAAGACTTGTCCTTGTCCTGGCCGGTGTCACCTGGGTGACATCTCCTCCTTGGTGTCACCGCCCCTGTCCTTGTCCCTGCTGTCACCTCAGGTGCCACAAGGACCTGTCCTGGTCGGTGTCACCTGGGTGACATCTTCTCCTCCTCGGTGTCACCGCCCCTGTCCTTGTCCCTGCTATCACCTCAGGTGCCACCAGGACCTGTCCTGGTCCTGGCCGGTGTCACCTCAGGGGCCGGGGGGGCCCCTCCGTGTCCTTGCTGTCACCGCGGGGGTGGCCAGGGTGTCCCCAGGGATGTCCTGGGTGTCCTCTGTGTCCCAGGGGTGTCCCCAGGGGTGTCCCAGGGATGTCCTGGGTGTCCCCTGTGTCCCAGGGGTGTCCCAGGGATGTCCTGGGTGTCCCCTGTGTCCCAGGGGTGTCCCCAGGGATGTCCTGGGTGTCCTCTGTGTCCCAGGGGTGTCCCCAGGGGTGTCCCAGGGATGTCCTGGGTGTCCCCTGTGTCCCAGGGGTGTCCCCAGGGATGTCCTGGGTGTCTCCCGTGTCCCAGGGGTGTTCCCAGGGGTGTCCCAGGGATGTCCTTGGTGTCCCCTGTGTCCCCAGGGATGTCCCCTCTCTCCCAGGGGTGTCCCCAGGGATGTCCTTGGTGTCCCCTGTGTCCCCAGGGATGTCCCCTCTCTCCCAGGTGTGTCCCCAGGGGTGCTTGGGGATGTCCCTTCTCTGTCCCCGGGGGTGTCTCTGGGGTGTCCCCTCTGTCCCAGCTGTGTCCCGGGTCTGTCCCCAGGGCTGTCCCCTCTGTCCCAAGTGTGTCCCCTCTCTCCCAGGACTGTCCCAGGTGTCCCAGCTGTGTCCCCTGTTTCCCAGGGATGTCCCTGGACTGTCCCCAGGTGTATCCCCAGGGGTCCCCAGCTGTGTCCCAGGTGTCCCCTCTTTCCCAGAACTGTCCCCAGGTGTGCCAGGTGTCCCCAGCTGTGTCCCCTCTCCCCCAGGACTGTCCCCAGCTGTGTCCCGGGTGTGTCCCCAGGGCTGTCCCCTCTGTCCCAGGTGTGTCCCCTCTCTCCCAGGACTGTCCCAGGTGTCCCCAGCTGTGTCCCAGGACTGTCCCCAGGTGTCCCCAGCTGTGTCCCAGGACTGTCCCCAGGTGTCCCCAGCTGTGTCCCCTCTCTCCCAGGCCTGTTCCCGGTCTCTCCCCGGTCTGTCCCGGGTCTGTCCCACGGTCTGTCCCCGTTCTGTCCCGGTCTGTCCCCTCTCTCCCAGGCCTGTCCCTGGTCTCTCCCCGTTCTGTCCCCGGTCTGTCCCGGTCTGTCCCCTCTCTCCCAGGCCTGTCCCCAGCTGTGTCCCAGGACTGTCCCCAGGTGTCCCCAGCTGTGTCCCCTCTCTCCCAGGCCTGTCCCCGGTCTCTCCCCGTTCTGTCCCGGGTCTGTCCCGGGTCATACCTCGGACTCGAGGCTGGAGAAGTGGGCGGAGCCTCTGCGCGCCCCCAGCGGCTCCGCCCCCCCGCGCCCCCCCCCGCAGCCGTGCCGGTGGTGGGGGGGGGGCGGGGGCGGGGAGGGCGCCCCCCGGCGGGGGTGGGGGTGGGGGAGGGGGGGTCCCCAGAGCCCCGCCCCCCCCCACGGCCCCCCCCACGCCCCTCCCCCCCCCCAGGCGCTCAGGTCCTCCAGGCTGCGCGAGGCCGGGGGGGGGCGGCGGGCGCAGGGCGGGGGGCGGTGCCGGCGGGGCGGGGGGGGCGCGGCCCCCCAAAACCCGGCCCAGGGGTGGGGACCCCCCCCCCAATACCCCGGCGGGGTGAGGGGGGGTCCCCATCGCGCCCCCTCCCCCCAGTCGCGGAGCCGCTCGGCCGAGCAGCTGCGGCAGCGGGGGGGCAGGGGCGCGTACAGCGGGGGGGGCGGCAGGGGGGGGGTCCCCAAAAACTCCAGGCTGCCCCAGGCGGCGCCCCCAGCCCCACCCCAGGGCCCCCCCAGCTTCTCGGCCGACCAGCAGCGCCCCGGGGGGGGCGCGGGGGGGCCCCGCTCGCGGCCGGGGACGGTGCAGAAATAAGGGGGGTGGGCGTGGGGGGGGGGCGCGCACCAGCACGGACCCCCGGGGGGGGCGGCGGCGTTTGAGGGGGGAGGGGAGCAGGGGGAGGGGCGGGGGGGGGCGGGGGGGGGGCGGCCTCGCAGCCCTCCGAGTCCGAGTCGGAGACGTCGGGGTACAGGCTGGGGGGGGGCGGCGCGAAATGGGGCGGGGGGTGCCCCCGGCAGAGGTGGGCGCGGGGGGGCCGCAGCAGCGGCTGCGTCTCGGGGTCCCCCCCCACCCCCGGGACCCCCGGGACCCCCAGCCCGGCCCCGCGGGGGGGGCGGCGGGGCCGCTCGCGGTGGGGCGCGGGGGGGCTCCGCTCGTCCTCGTACGCCAGGCGGGCGTAGGCGAACGGGGGGTCGGGGTCGTCGCGGGACCCCCCCGGGGGCTCGTAGGGGGCGCGGCGGGGCCAGGGGGGGGTGAGGGGCTCCGGGGGGGGCGGGGAGCGCGGGCAGGGCCCCCCCCCGGCCGCCCGGCCCAGCCCCTGCGGCTCGATGGGGCCGTAGAAGCGGTGGAAGGAGTCGGGGGGACCCCGGCGGGGGGCGGGGGGCGTGCGCGGGGGTCGCCACCGCTCGGGGGGGGGGCGGCGGTCGCGGGGGGGGGTGGGCGTGGGGAGGGCGGGGGGCGTGGGGGGGTGGGGGGGGGCGCGGAGGGCGTGGGGGGGCGTGGGGGGGTCCTCGGCGCTGCAGCAGCTGTACATGCCCTGGGGAGGGGGGGGGGACACACACAAGGTGGCATTTTTGGGGGGGGGGCACTGCGTGTCCCCAGCCTGTCCCCGCGTGCCTCAGTGTCCCCGCGTGCCCCCCCCGATGTCCCCCGGTGTCCCCATGTCCTTCAGTATCTCCCAGTATTGCCCAGTGTCACCCCCATGTCCCCAGTGTCTCCCATCCCCTGATGTCCCCATCTCCCCCCAGTGTGCCAACATCCCCCCAATGTCCCTGATGTCCCCCGTGTCCCACCATCTTCTCAATGTCCTCACGTCCCCCCAGTGTCCCCCACATCCCCCGTCCCCGATGTCCCAAATGTCCTCTCAATGTCCCCCCGTGTCCCCGTACCCTGCTGATGTCCTCGGGGTCCCCACACCCCCAATGTCCCCCACACCGTCAATGTCCCCAATGTCCCCACACCCCCAATGTCCCCAATCCCCGTGTCCCCCCATGTCCCCAATCCTCCCAGTGTCACCCCAATGTCCCCACACCCCCAATGTCCCCAATCCCCGTGTCCCCCCATGTCCCCAATCCCCCCAGTGTCACCCCAATGTCCCCACACCCCCAATGTCCCCAATCCCCTCAATGTCCCCGTGTCCCCCCGTGTCCCCATGTCCACATACCCTGCCCATGTCCCCAGTGTCCCCACGTCCCCTACCCTGTTGATGTCCTCCATGTCCCCATACCCCAGTGTCCCCACATCCCCCAATCCCCCCAACGTCCCCATGTCCCCCCGTGTCCCCATGTCCCTGTACCCTGCCCATGTCCCCGATGTCCCCACATTCCCCAGTGTCCCCCCATGTCCCAATCCCCCCAATCCCCCCAGTGTCCCCATGTCCCCCTGTGTCCCCGTACCCTGTTGGTGGCCTCAATGTCCCCAGACCCCCCAATGTCCCAAATCCTCACCAATGTCCCCCACATCCCCAATGTCCCCAATCCTTGCAGTGTCCCCCACATCCCCTGCTGTCCCCAGTGTCCCTGTGTCCCCATGTCCTTGTACCCTGCCCATGTCCTCAATGTCCCCAATCTCCCCAGTGTCCCCCACACCCACAATGTCCCCAATGTCCCCAATCCCCCCAATGTCCCCCACATCCCCTGCTGTCCCCAATGTCCCCGTGTCCTCTACCCTGCTGATGTCCTCGATGTCCCCACACCCCCAATGTCCCCAGTCCCCTCAATGCCCCCAATCCCCACAGTGTCCCTGTGTCCTCCCGTGTCCCCATGTCCCTGTACCCTGCCCACATCCTCAATGTCCCCACATCCCCTGCTGTCCCCAATGTCCCCTACCCTGCTGATGTCCTCAATGTCTCCACATCCCCCAGTGTCCCCACACCCCCAATGTCCCCCACATCCCCCAATGTCCCCGATGTCCCCAGTGTCCCCCACATCCCCCACTGTCCCCAGTGTCCCCAATCCCCCCAATGTCCCCCACATCCCCCACTGTCCCCAATGTCCCCAATCCCCCCAATGTCCCCCATATCCCCCACATCCCCAATGTCCCCAATCCCCCCAGTGTCCTCCACACCCCCAATGTCCCCAATGTCCCCAATCCCCCCAATGTCCCCCACATCCCCAATGTCCCCAATCCCCCCAATGTCCCCCACACCCCCCACTGTCCCCAATGTCCCCAATCCCCCCAATGTCCCCCACATCTCCCAATGTCCCCGATGTCCCCAATCCCCCCAGTGTCCCCCACACCCCCAATGTCCCCAATGTCCCCACTGTCCCCAGTGTCCCCAGTGTCCCCGTGTCCCCACATCCCTCACTGTCCCCAATGTCCCCCACACCCCCCACTGTCCCCAGTGTCCCCAATCCCCCCAATGTCCCCCACACCCCCCACTGTCCCCAGTGTCCCCAATCCCCCCAATGTCCCCCACATCTCCCAATGTCCCCAATGTCCCCAATCCCCCCAATGTCCCCCACATCCCCCACTGTCCCCAGTGTCCCCAATCCCCCCAATGTCCCCCACATCCCCCACTGTCCCCAATGTCCCCAATCCCCCCAATGTCCCCCACACCCCCAATGTCGCCAATGTCCCCAATCCCCCCAATGTCCCCCACATCCCCCACTGTCCCCAATGTCCCCCGTGTCCCCTACCCTGCTGATGGCCAGCAGGCAGCGCAGCCGCCCGGGCGTGCCCAGGTGCCGCAGCTTCCAGTGCACCAGGTGCTCCCAGGCGAAGACCAGCAGGCTCAGCCCCATGGCCACCAGCAGCATGTAGAACACCCCGGCCATGTTGTCGATGTCCAGCTTGCTGCTCATCACCTCCAGCTTCTCCTGGTGGCAGATCCCCGACAGCCACAGCCGCTCCAGCATCTCGATCTCGTCTGGGGTGGGGCGGGGCAGAGGGGTCAGGGGGGCTGGGGGGCATCTCAAAAGGGTTTAAGGGTTTGGGGGCATCTCAGGGGGGTTTGGGGGCATCTCGAGGGGGTTTGGGGGCATCTTCAGGGGTTGGGGGGCATCTCAGAGGGGTTTGGGGGCATCTCAGGGGGGTTTGGGGGCATCTTCAGGGGTTGGGGGGCATCTCAGAGGGGTTTGGGGGCATCTCAGAGGGGTTTGGAGGCATCTCAGAGGGGTTTGGAGGCATCTTGAGGGGTTTGGGGGCATTTCAAAAGGGTTTGGGGGACATCTCGAGGGGTTTGGAGGCATCTCAGAGGGGTTTGGGGGCATCTTGAAGGGGTTTGGGGGCATCTCAGAGGGGTTTGGAGGCATCTCGGGGGGTTTGGGGAGAATCTTGGGGAGTTTGGGGGCATTTCAGAGGGGTGTGGGGACATCTCAGGGGGGTTTGGGGAGAATCTCAGGGGGTTTGGGGGCATCTCAGGGGAGGTTTGGGTCTCCAAAGACCCCCACAAAACCCCTCAGAGACCCCCGAACAAACCGTCCCCCAGGAGCTGGAGCAGGGCAAGGTCCATGGGACATCATCAGCAGGACCCCAGGACCCCCAAACCCACCAAAGACCACCCCAAAACCCCTCCGAGACCCCCCCAAAACCCCTCCGAGACCCCCAGACCCACCGTCCCCCAGGAGCTGGAGCAGGGCCAGGTCCACGGGGCGCTTCCAGCGGGATCCCCTCTGCAGGGCGATGCCGTGGGGACCCAAAACTCCCCCAAAATCCCCCCAAAACCCCTCCGAGACCCCCGGACCCACCGTCCCCCAGGAGCTGGAGCAGGGCCAGGTCCACGGGGCGTTTCCAGCGGGATCCCCTCTGCAGGGCGATGCCGTAGCCGGTGGAGGCGAAGACCTTCCCCGAGCCGATGGTGACCAGCTTGCAGCCTTCCTCCTTGCGGGCCATGTAGTTCAGCACGGCCGCGTCGTAGATGAAGGCGTCCAGCTTCCTGCGGGGAGGGACACGCCCACCGCCCTCAGCCACGCCCACCGCCCGGAGACCCCGCCCACCACATCTAAACCCCGCCCACTGCCTCACCTGTGCACTAAGCCCCGCCCACAGCCTCACCTGTGCACTACGCCCCACCCACAGGGTCACCTGGGCTGTTGGCAATACCCCAAAGCCACGCCCACAGGTAATAGACCCCGCCCACCGCACCTAAACCACGCCCACCGCCCAGAGACCCCGCCCATTGCACCCAAACCTTGCCCACAGCCCATAAACCCCGCCCATCGCACCGAAACCCAGCCCACAGCATCAAAACTCCGCCCACCGCCTCACCTGTGCACTAAGCCCCGCCCACAATGTCACCTACATTGCTGCCAATAACCACAAGCCCCGCCCACATTGTATAGGCCACGCCTACTTGGATCCACCCACATCCCAAAGCCCCGCCCACAGCACCAAAACCCCGCCCACAGCGCCTAAACCCCGCCCACGGCACCTAAACCCCGCGTACGGCACCTAAACCCCGCCCACCGCGCCTAAACCCCGCCCACCGCGCCTAAACCCCGCCCACGGCGCCTAAACCCCGCCCACAGCGCCTAAACCCCGCCCACACCCTCACCTGTGCACTAAGCCCCGCCCACAAACACCACACCTGTACCCAAGCCACGCCCACAGCATAATTTAGCCAATAACCACGCCCGTTTCCCACCAGGCTCCGCCCACTTCCACGAAGCCCCTCCCTATCACATCCTGCCAATCATGTGCCACGCCCATCCAAACCACGCCCATTTCCCCACAAGCCACGCCCCCTCCCGGCTCCTCCCACCCCAGACCACACCCCCGACCCCCAGACCCCCCCGTACCCCATTATTTCCCCCATTATTCTCCCCCGTACCCGATTTCCCCCCGTACCCCGTTATTCCTCCCTGTACCCCACTTCCCCCCCATTTTTCCCCCTGTACCCCATTTTCTCCCCCATTTTTCCCCCGTACCCCATTATTCCCCCCAAAGCCATTATTTTCCCTTCCATACCCCATTTCTCCCCCATTTTTCCCTTCCATACCCCATTATTTCCCCCATTATTTCCCCCATACCCCATTATTTCCCTGTACCGCATTTCTCCCCCATTTTCTCCCCTTGTACCCCATTATTCCCCCCAAACCCATTATTTCCCCCCATAATCCATTATTTCCCCCATTTTCCCCCCCGTACCCCATTATTTGCCCCCATACCCCATTTTCTCCCCCATTTTTACCCCCAAAACCCATTATTTCCACTGTTATTCTCTCCCATACCAAATTTTTCCCCCCTGTACCCCGTTATTTCTCCCTGTACCCCACTTCCCCCCCATTATTCCCCCCATACCCCATTTTCACCCCCATTTTCCCCCCTGTACCCCATTATTTCCCCCATACCGCATTTCTCCCCCATTTTTCCCCCCCATACCCCATTATTTCCCCCATTTTCCCCCTGTACCCCATTATTTGCCCCCATACCCCATTTTCTCCCCCATTTCTCCCCCATTTTAACCCCTGTACCCCATTATTTTCCCCCGTACCCCATTTCTCCCCCATTTTTTCCCCCCATACCCCATTTTCCCCCAATAACCCATTATTTCCCCCATTATTCTGCCCCGTACCCCGTTATTTCCCCCATTTTTCCCCCCGTATCCCATTATTTCCACCCATACCCTGTTTTCTCCCCCATTTTTAACCCCATTCCCCGTTATTTCCCCATTTTTACCCCAATACCCCATTATTTCCGCCATTTCCTCCCCATACCCCATTATTTCCCCCCCTTACCCCATTTCTCCCCCATTTTTCCCTTCCATACCCCGTTATTTCCCCCATTATTTCCCCCCATAACTCGTTATTCCCCCCATACCCCGTTATTTCCCTTGTTTTATACCCCTGTACCCCGTTTTCAGCCCCCGTACCCCATTATTTCCCCCGTACCCCGTTATTTCCCCCATTATTTCCCCCCATACCCCATTATTTCCCCCCGTACCCCATTTTCCCCCCTGTTCCCCGTTATTTCCCCCATTATTTCCCCCCGTACCCCATTATTTCCCCCCGTACCCCATTATTCCCCCCCATTCCCCGTTATTTCCCCCATTATTTCCCCCTGAACCCCGTTATTTCCCCCCATACCCCATTATTTCCCCCTGTACCCCATTATTCCCCCATTATTCTCCCCCGTACACCATTATTCCCCCCCGTACCCCGTTATTTCCCCCCGTACCCTGTTATTTCCCTCCATACCCCATTTTCCCCCACATTTTCACCCCCGTACCCCATTATTTCCCCCCCGTACCCCATTATTCCCCCCGTACCCCGTTATTTCCCCTGTTTTATCCCCCTGTACCCCGTTTTTTCCCCCCGTACCCCGTTTTGTCCCCCCGTACCCTGTTTTGTGCCCCCGTTCCCCGTTTTTCCCCCCCGTACCCCGTTTTGTCCCCCCGTACCCCGTTTTGTGCCCCCGTTCCCTGTTTTGTGCCCCCGTACCCCGCTTTGTGCCCCCGTACCCCATTTTGTGCCCCCGTACCCCGTTTTGTGCCCCCGTACCCCGCTTTGTACCCCCGTACCCCATTTTGTGCCCCCGTACCCCGTTATTTCCCCCATTATTCCCCCGTACCCCGCTTTGTGCCCCCGTACCCTGTTTTGTGCCCCCGTACACCGTTTTGTGCCCCCGTACCCCGTTCTGTGCCCCCATACCCCGTTTTTCCCCCCCCGTACCCCGTTTTGTGCCCCCGTACCCCGTTATTTCCCCCATTATTCCCCCCGTACCCCGTTTTGTGCCCCCGTACCCCGTTTTGAGGTGCTGCAGCGCGTCCTCCACGCCGCGCTGGTTGTAGCGCACCATGTAACTGTGCATGGCCGGGTAATTGCTGCGGATGTTCTTCTCCGTGCTGCCGTTGGGCACCGTGCCGAACTTCAGCGGGGGGTACTGCTCCTGGGGCCGCTGGAACTGCACCCCAAAAACCCCAAAATCTCCTCAGGAACCCCAAAAATCCACGGGAACACCCAAAAACAAACCTGAGCCAACAGGGACCCAAATACACCCACCCAACACCCAAAGGTGACACCCAAAAGTGACACCACGCCCTCAACATCTCCTGAGCTTCATGGGGGTGCTGATCCTGGAACTGCGCCCCAAAAACCCCGAAAATCACCTCAGGGACCCCAAAAATCCACGGGAACGTGCAACAAGACCCACCAACCCCCACCCAACACCCAAAGGTGACACCCAAAGGTGACACCCAGCCCCCAGCGCCGGCGCCCCGCGGTGTCACCTTGCGGTCGCTGAGGCCGGACACGGTGTCCACGTACTCCTCCTGGATCATGAAGGCCGCCAGGTTGGCCGTGTAGCTGGCGAGGAAGATGACGGCGAAGAAGGCCCAGACCAGCACCATGATCTTGCTGGTGGTGCCCTTGGGGTTCTCCACCGGCACCGAGTTGTTGAACACCAGCGCCCACAGCAGCCAGATGGACTTGCCGATGGTGAAGGTGGAGCCGCCGGCACCTGGGGGGACGGGGGGACAGGGTCACCTGGGGTCCCCCAGAGTCACCTGAGGTCACCTTGGGTCACCCAGAGTCACCTGAGGTCACCTGGGGTCCCCCAGAGTCACCTGAGGTCACCTTGGGTCACCCAGAGTCACCTGGGGTCACCCCAAGGACAGGGGACACCACCAGCAGCCAGATGGACTTGCCGACGGTGAAGGTGGAGCCACCAGCACCTGGGGGGACGGGGGACGGGGGGACATGGTCACCTGGGGTCACCCAGAGTCACCTGAGGTCACCTTGGGTCACCCAGAGTCACCTGGGGTCATCTGGGGTCACCCAGAGTCACTTTGGGTCACCTGGGGCCACCTTGGGTCACCTGGGATCACCTTGGGTCACCCAGAGTCACTTTGGGTCACCTGGGATCACCTTGGGTCACCTGGGGCCACCTTGGGTCACCCAGAGTCACTTTGGGTCACCCCAAGGACAGGGGACACCACCAGTGGGCAGATGGACACGCTGATGGTGGGGAGACAGGGGACAGCATCACCTGGGGCCACCTGGGGTCACCTGGGGCCACCTTGGGTCACCCAGAGTCACCTGGGGTCACCTGGGACCACCCAAGGACAGGGGACACTGGGGGGACACAAGGGGACACAAGGAGACACTGGGGGGTCACAAGGGGACTCTGGGGGGGGTCACAAGGGGACACGAGGACATGAGGGGACACGAGGGGACCCCATCGACGCCCAGAGCAGCTGATGGATTTGTCACTGGTGAACATGGAGCTGCCCAGACTTGGGGACACCGGGGGTGACATGGGGGTGACACGAGGGTGACACGGGGGTGACACGCGGGTGACACGGGGGTGACACGGGGGTGACACGGGGACAGCGGGTCACTCACGCTGGCCGCTGGCCAGGCTCCGGTTGTAGCCCACGGGGCTGAAGTACTCGAAGATGAAGACGGTGACGGCCACCACGGTGAGACACATGACGAACATCATCACCCACACGGCCGGGCTGTACGGCTCTGCGGGGACAGCGGGGACATTGGGGACAGCGGGGACATTGGGGACAGCGGGGACACTGGGGACATCGGGGACATTGGGGGGATTGGGGACAGTGGGGACAGTGGGGACACTGGGGACATTGGGGACATTGGGGACAGTGGGGACACTGGGGACAGTGGGGACACTGGGGACACTGGGGACATTGGGGACAGCGGGGACATTGGGGACAGTGGGGACATGGGGACAGCTGGGAATGAGGGGACATTGGGGACATTTGGGACACTGGGGACATTGGGGACATGGGGACAGCTGGGAATGAGGGGACATTGGGGACATTTGGGACACTGGGGACATCGGGGACACATGGTGAGACACATCACAAACATCATCACCCACACGGCTGGGCTGAACGGCTCTGCGGGGACAGTGGGGACATCAGGGGACAGCGGGGACACTGGGGACACTGGGGACATCAGGGGACATTGAGAACATCGGGGACAGCAGGGACATTGGGGACATCAGGGGTATTGGGGACATCGGGGACATTGGGGCCATCAGGGACATCGGGGACATTGGGGACATTGGGGACATTGGGGACATTGAGGGATTTGGGACATCAGGGATATTGGGGACATTGAGGACACAGGGACAGGAGGGGACACAGGGGACAGCAGGGACATCGGGGACGTCAGGGACAGGAGGGGACATTGGGGACACACATGGGGACATGGAGGGCAGTAAATTCTTTGGGCACAAAGGGACATTGGGTTTTGGGGATCCCAGTTGAGTTTTGGAGATCCCAGTTGGGTTTTGGGGATCCCAGTTGAGTTTTGGAGATCCCAGTTGGGTTTTGGGAGATCCCAGTTGGGTTTTGGGAGATCCCAGTTGGGTTTTGGGGATCCCAGTTGGGTTTTGGGAGATCCCAGTTGGGTTTTGGGGATCCCAGTTGAGTTTTGGAGATCCCAGTTGGGTTTTGGGAGATCCCAGTTGGGTTTTGGGAGATCCCAGTTGGGTTTTGGGGATCCCAGTTGGGTTTGGGAGATCCCAATTGGGTTTGGGAGATCCCAGTTGGGTTTTGGGGATCCCAGTTGAGTTTTGGAGATCCCAGTTGGGTTTTGGGAGATCCCAGTTGGGTTTTGGGGGATCCCAGTTGGGTTTGGGAGATCCCAGTTGGGTTTGGGAGATCCCAGTTGGGTTTTGGGGATCCCAGTTGAGTTTTGGGGGATCCCAGTTGGGTTTTGGGAGATCCCAGTTGGGTTTTGGGAGATCCCAGTTGGGTTTTGGGGGATCCCAGTTGGGTTTTGGAGATCCCAGTTGGGTTTGGGAGATCCCAGTTGGGTTTGGGGGATCCCAGCTGGGTTTTTGGGGATCCCAGTTGAGTTTGGGAGATCCCAGTTGGGTTTTTGGGGATCCCAGTTGAGTTTTGGTGGATCCCAGTTGGGTTTTGGGAGATCCCAGTTGGGTTTTTGGGGTACCCAGGAAGGCAGAGGGGGACACGGTGCCGTTGCTGCGGGACACCATCACGCTGATGCCGGTCTCCACGAAGGGCACGGAGAAGTCGATGATCTCGGAGCGCTCCTCGTTGATGGTCAGCGAGCCGATGGCCATGTCGGCGCGGCGGTAAAACACCTGGGCGGGGCAGGGCGTGGTCGGGGCGTGGCCAGAGGGGCGTGGCCAGGGGGGCGTGGTCAGGGGGGATTTTTGGGGGTCCCCCTGCCATCCCCATCCCCCTTGGTTGCCCTCCCTGATCCTCCCTGGGGGTCTCTCCCCAGCCTCCATCACCAGGGGTCTCCATGGTGGGTTTTGGGCATTTTTGGGGTGCAGAGGGACATTTTTGGGATTTGGGGAGGTATTTTTGGAATCTGGGGATGTATTTTTGGGATCTGGGGACGTATTCTGGGGATTTGGGGATGTATTTTTAGGGGGTCCCACCTTCCCTACCATGCCCTTCCCCCTTGGTTGCCCTCCTTGGGGGTCTCTCCCCAGCCTCCATCACCGGGGGTCTCCATGGTGGGTTTTGGGGCATTTTTGGGGTGCAGAGGGACATTTTTGGGATTTGGGGATGTATTTTTGGGGTCCCACCTCGCCCACCATGCCCTCCCCCCTTGGTTGCCCTCCCTGACCCTCCTTGGGGGTCTCTCCCCAGCCTCCATCACCATGGGGTCTCCATGGTGGGTTTTGGGGCATTTTTGGGGTTTTGGGGCATTTTTGGGGTGCGGGGAGGTGATTTTGGGGGTCCCACCTCGCCCACCATGCCGTTCCAGACGCCGTCGATCTTCTTGCCGTGCTTGCCGTTGGTGACCAGGTAGAGGTCGTAGGTGAAGCCCAGGGCCCGCGCCAGCCGCTTCAGGATGTCGATGCAGAAACCTTTGCAGCACTTCTTCTCGAAGGGCGGGGGGCTGCAGGGGACCCCGAGAGTGGTGCCACCCTCACCTGTGCCAGGTGTGCCCACCTGGGCAGTGCCACCAACACCTGTCCCAGGTGTCCCCACCCTCACCTCTCCCAGATGTGCCCCACCCGGTCAGTGCCACCCCCATCTGTCCCAGCTGTTCTCCACCTGGTCAGTGCCACCCTCACCTGTCCCAGGTGTCCCCACCCTCACCTGTCGCAGGTGTGCCCCACCTGGGCAGTGCCACCCCCACCTGTCCCAGGTGTCCTCACCTGGTCAGTGCCACCCTCACCTGTCCCAGCTGTCCCCACCTGGCAGTGCCACCCCCACCTGTCCCAGCTGTCCCCACCTGGTCAGTGCCACCCCCATCTGTCCCAGGTGTGCCCCACCTGGGCAGTGCCACCCCCATCTGTCCCAGGTGTCCCCTCCTGATCAGTGCCACCCCCACCTGTGCCCGGTGTCCCCACCTGGCAGTGCCACCCCCACCTGTCCCAGGTGTCCCCCCCGGTCAGTGCCACCCCCACCTGTGCCCGGTGTCCCCACCTGGCAGTGCCACCCCCACCTGTCCCAGCTGTCCCCACCTGGTGGTGCCACCCCCACCTGTCCCAGCTGTCCCCTCCTGGTCAGTGCCATCCCCACCTGTCCCAGGTGTGCCCCACCTGGGCAGTGCCACCAACACCTGATCAGTGCCACCCCCACCTGTTCCAGGTGTCCCCACCTAGTCAGTGCCACCCTCACCTGTCCCAGGTGTCCCCACCCTCACCTGTCGCAGCTGTCCCCTCCTGGTCAGTGCCACCCCCACCTGTCCCAGCTGTCCTCCACCTGGTCAGTGCCACCCCCACCTGTCCCAGCTGTCCTCCACCTGGTCAGTGCCACCCCCACCTGTCCCAGCTGTCCCCACCTGGGCAGTGCCACCCCCACCTGTCCCAGGTGTCCCCACCTGGGCAGTGCCACCCCCACCTGTCCCAGGTGTCCCCACCTGGGCAGTGCCACCCCCACCTGTCCCAGCTGTCCCCACCTGGGCAGTGCCACCCCCACCTGTCCCAGCTGTCCCCACCTGGTCAGTGCCACCCCCACCTGTGCCCGGTGTCCCCACCTGGCGGTGCGGTTGAGCTGGCGCCGGCAGGGCACGGAGTCGCGGATGCAGGTGCCGGTGGCGGGGTCGATGTTCTCCACGATGACGAAGGGACGCTCCTCCAGCGTGGCCACCGTCAGGTGCCGCCCGTCCTCCACCGGCTGCAGGAACCGCCCGTAGCGCGACCACACCGGGTACTTGAGCCGCAGCACCCGCTGCTCCCAGCTGCCCACCTGCGGGGACACGTGGGGACACGTGGTGGCATCTGGGGACACTTGGGGACACGTGGGGACATGTGGAGATACCCAGAAGGTGACAGGCCAAGGTGTCACCGTGATGAGATCCCACCACCTACAGTGTGACCACACCGGGTACTTGAGCCGCAGCACCCGCTGCTCCCAGCTGCCCACCTGCGGGGACACGTGGTGGCATCTGGGGACACGTGGGGACATGTGGGGACAGCCAGAGGGTGACAGGCCCAGGTGTCACCATGATGAGATCCCACCACCTACAGTGTGACCACACCGGGTACTTGAGCCGCAGCACCCGCTGCTCCCAGCTGCCCACCTGCGGGGACACGTGGTGGCATCTGGGGACACTTGGGGACACTGAGAAGGTGACAGGCCCAGGTGTCACCATGAGGAGATACCACCACCCACAGTGTGACCACACCAGGTGCTTGAGCCGCAGCACCTGCTGATCCCAGGGGGGACACGTGGGGACACCTGGGGACACGTGGGGACACGTGGTGGCATCTGGGGACACGTGGGGACACTGAGAAGGTGACAGGCCCAGGTGTCACCATGAGGAGATACCACCACCCACAGTGTGACCACACCGGGTACTTGAGCCACAGCACCCGCTGCTCCCAGCTGCCCACCTGCGGGGACACGTGGGGACACGTGGTGGCATCTGGGGACACTTGGTGGCATCTGGGGACACGTGGAGATACCCAGAAGGTGACAGGCCCAGGTGTCACCATGAGGAGATGCCACCACCCACAGTGTGACCACACCGGGTGCTTGAGCCGCAGCACCCACTGTTCCCTGGGGTGACACCCTGTCCTGGGGGTGGCACCCTGTCCCAGGGGTGGCACCCTGTCCTGGGGGTGGCACCCTGTCCCGGGGGTGGCACCCTGTCCCGGGGGTGGCACTCACCACCTCCCAGCTGCGCTCCTTGTTGAGGGAGATGACGACCAGCGAGGGGTTCACCAGGTACCCGTCCTCGTTGAAGGAGAAATCCTTCTGGCCCCACGTGATGTTCATGAAGTACCTGCAGGACGCCGCCCCGGGAACGTCACCCAATGTCCCCAACGCCGCCCCAGGAACGTCACCCCATGTCCCCAAAGCCACCCTGGGAATGTCACCCAATGTCCCCAACGCCACCCCAGGAACGTCACCCGATGTCCCCAGTGCCACCCCGAGAGTGTCCAGGGTCACCCAATGTCCCCAGCGCCACCGCAAGTGTGTCCGGGGTCACCAAATGTCCCCAACCCAACTGTCCCCAGCCATGTCCAGAGCCACCCAAAGGTCCCCAACCCAACCTCACCGCAACCATGTCTAGAACCACCTGAACATCCCTAACCCAACCGTCCCCAACCCAACTGTCCCCAACTCAACTGTCCTCAAACCAACCGTCCCAAACCCATCCCCAACCATGTCCAGAGCCAACCAAATGTCCCCAACCCAAATGTCCCCAAACAGGTCTAGAACCACCTGAACATGCCCAACCCAACTGTCCCCAACCCAACCGTCCCCAACTCAACCGTCCCCAACCATGTCTAGAACCACCCAACCATCCCCAACCCAACTGTCCCCAACCCAACCTCACCCCAACCATGTCCAGAGTCACCCAAGTGTCCCCAACCCAACCGTCCCCAACCCAACTGTCCCCAACCCAAATGTCCCCAACCATGTCTAGAACCACCCATCTCCAACCCAACCGTCTCTGACCCAACTGTCCCCAACCCAACTGTCCTCAACCCAACTGTCCCCAACCCAACTGTCCCCAACCGTGTCTAGAACCACCCAACTGTCCCCAACCCAACCATCCCCAACCCAACCATCCCAACCCACCCCAGACCCCACCTGCCACCCTCTGGCGGCGCCGCCGGGTCCCACCTGTGCAGGTTGTCGTTGATCTGGGTGACGTTGGGCGTGCGGCAGTCGTTGTTGAACTCGGGGATGAAGCCGTAGTCGCGCAGCAGCGCCTCGGCGCCCTTGGCCACGATGGCCACGCCGTTGCGCACGCGGTGCTGGAGGTCGTCGCGCCAGCCGGCCGACAGCACGGCGAACAGCCCGGCGGGGACGTGCTCGGGCAGCTGCTCGCTGCCCCCCAGGTTGGTGCCCACCACGAACCAGATGTAGCCGGGCCCGGTGAGGCCGGCGTCGCGGGCGGCGCGGAACACGGCCTCGGCCTCGTCGCGCGAGCAGTAGAGCAGCCGGATCTGCGCCGTCACCTCGCGCAGCTGCCGGCGCGTCCGCGCGCCCTCGGGGTCGTCGGTCAGGTTCAGGGTGACCACGCCGCGGTGCTCCCAGCCGATGAAGCTGCTGTCGGTCAGCACCTCCACGTAGTCCACGAAGTCCTCGTAGCCCGGCAGCAGCGTGGTGACCACGGCGAAGGCCGTCCAGTCGTACTCCTCCAGCACCTCGAAGATCACCTGGAGCTGCTGCTCCGTGGAGGAGCCCAGCTGCAGGAAGGTGGAGCCCTTCTCCTGCGGTGGCGGGAGACGGGGAGGGGACACGGGTTGGGGACGTCGCGTTGGGGACGGTTGGGTCACGCTAGGTTGGGCTTAGGGACGGTTGGGTTGAGGAGGGTCGAGTGGGGCTGGAACACAGTTGGGGTTTGGGAACCGCTGGGTTGGGGACATTTGGGTGACACCAGACACAGGTGGGGCTTGGGGACAGGTGGGCTGGGGACATTCAGGTGGCTCCAGACACAGCTGGGGACATTTGGGAGCCCCTGGACACAGTTGGGGACATTCAGATGGCTCCAGACACATTTGGGGACATTTGGGTGCCCCTAGACATGGCTGGGGACATTCAGGTGGCTCCAGACATGGTTTGGGACATTCAGATGGCTCCAGACACAGCTGGGATGTGACAGAGTTGGGGACATTCAGGTGGCCCCAGACACTGTTGGGGTTAGGATGGGGACAGTTGAGTGACACAAGACATGGCTGGGGTCATGCTGGGGACAGTTGGGTGACACAGGACACGGCTGGGGACAGTTGGGTGACACAAGACACGGCTGAGGTCATGCTGGGGACAGTTGGGTGACACAGGACACGGCTGGGGACACTCGGGTGCCCCCAGGCAGGGCTGGGGTTGGAGACAGTTGGCTCGAGGACGCTCGCTCGGTCCCAGATCCACCCGGGGACGTTTGGGTGTCCCCAGACACGCCCGGCGTCGCTCGGGGGGCGTCACCTTGGGCGTGAGGACGATGGCGGAGCCGCCGTTGACGCCGATGATGGGCACGGAGGTCTGGGCCGAGATGAAGTCCAGGATCTGCGCCACGGCCTCGGAGCGCGTGTCGTCCTCGAAGACGACGCCGTGGATGCGCAGCGAGGACAGCACGTCGCACAGGCGCACGATGAGGCTGCGCGGGTTGGTGTCGTTCAGCACCACCCCCACGGGGTTGACGTCCAGCGAGAAGTTCCGGAAGGTTCCGGGCGCCAGGCGGGGCCCGGCGGGGCCGTAGGAGGCCCCGCTGAGGATCACGGCCACGTTGAGCGTCCGGCGCGGCGCCGCCGGCGGCTCCAGGAAGGGGCTGGCGCAGGCCAGGGCCAGGGCGAGCAGCATCCTGCCGGCGGGGACGGGGACCGGGGGGCTCATCGCGCCGCCGCCGCTGCGCCCTGCGGGGACACGGCGGCCGCGGGTCACCGCCGGTGCCCGCCGGTGCCCACGGGTGCAGGGGAGGGTCAGGCATGGAGATATCGGTGCCACCAGTAACCACCAGTAACCACCAGTGACCATCAGTGACCACCAGTGACCATCAGTGCCAGGGGAGGGTCAGGCATGGAGATATCGGTGCCACCAGTAACCACCAGTGACCATCAGTGCCAGGGGAGGGTCAGGCATGGAGATATCAGTGCCACCAGTAACCACCAGTGACCACCAGTGGCCACCAGTAACCACCAGTGACCATCAGTGCCACCAGTAACCACCAGTAACCACCAGTGACCATCAGTGCCCACGGGTGCAGGGGAGGGTCAGGCATGGAGATATCAGTGCCACCAGTAACCACCAGTGACCACCAGTAACCACCAGTGACCATCAGTGCCAGGGGAGGGTCAGGCATGGAGATATCGGTGCCACCAGTAACCACCAGTGACCACCAGTGACCATCAGTGCCAGGGGAGGGTCAGGCATGGAGATATCAGTGCCACCAGTAACCACCAGTGACCACCAGTGCCAGGGGAGGGTCAGGTATGGAGATATCGGTGCCACCAGTAACCACCAGTGACCATCAGTGCCAGGGGAGGGTCAGGTATGGAGATGTCGGTGCCACCAGTAACCACCAGTGACCATCAGTGCCAGGGGAGGGTCAGGTATGGAGATATCGGTGCCACCAGTAACCACCAGTGACCATCAGTGCCAGGGGAGGGTCAGGCATGGAGATGTCGGTGCCACCAGTAACCACCAGTGACCATCAGTGACCACCAGTAACCACCAGTAACCACCAGTGACCATCAGTGCCAGGGGAGGGTCAGGTATGGAGATATCGGTGCCACCAGTAACCACCAGTGCCCACCAGTGACCCCCCAGAACAAAACCCTGTTACCAACCCCAAACCAGCAGGTGACAAACTGGTGTCACTGTCCCCACAACACCGGGGGAACAAATCTGCCAGAGGGTGACAAACCCCTGTCACTGTCCCCAAAACAGAGCGGACAAACCTGTGAGAGCGAGTGACAAATCTCTGTCACTGTCCCCAAAACAGCAGGGGACAAACCAGTGCCAGCGGGTGACAAACTGGTGTCAGTGTCCCCAAAACAGCGGGGACAAACCCCTGTCACTGTCCCCAAAACAGAGGGGACAAACCTGTGAGAGCGAGTGACAAATCTCTGTCACTGTCCCCAAAACAGAGGAGACCAAACCCTGTCACCATTCCCAAACCAGCAGGTGACAAACCAGTGTCACTGTCCCCAAAACAGCAAGAATAAATCTCTGTCACTGTCCCCGAATCAGCAGTGACAAACCTGTGCCAGCGGGTGAAAACCTGTGTCATTGTCTGCAAAACAGCGGGTGACAAACCCTTGTCACCATCCCCAAAACAGTGGGGACAAACCTGTGCCAGAGGGTGACAAACCTGTGTCATTGTCCCCAGAACAATGGGGACAAACCCCTGCCACTGTCCCCAAGCCAACAAGGGACAAACCTGTGCCAGCGGGTGACAAACCCCTGTCACCATCGTCCCCAGAACAGCAGGTGAAAAATTCCTGTCACTGTCCCCAAAACAGAGGAGACAAACCCCTGTCACTGTCCCCAAAACACCAGGTAACAAACCCCTGTCACTGTGCCCAAAACAGCAGGAACAAACCTGTGCCATTGTTCCCAGAACAGCAGGGACAAGCCTGTGCCAGCGGGTGACAAACCCCTGTCACTGTCCCCAAAACACCAGGTGACAAACCCCTGTCACTGTGCCCAAAACAGCAGGGACAAACCTGTGTCATTGTTCCCAGAACAGCAGGGACAAGCCTGTGCCAGCGGGTGACAAACCCCTGTCACTGTCCCCACACCACTGGGGGAACAAGTGACAAGCCCCTGTCACCGTTCCCAAAACAGCCGGGACAAGCCTGTGCCAGCGAGTGACAAACCTGTGTCATTGTCCCCAGAACAGCAGGGACCAGCCTGTGCCAGCAGGTGACAAGCTCCTGTCACTGTCCCACAAACAGTGGGGACAAACCTCTGTCACCATCCCCATAACAACAGGGACAAACCCCTGTCACTGTCCCCACAACACTGGGGGAACAAGTGACAAACCCCTGTCACTGTACCCAAAGCAGCAGGGACAAACCTGTGCCAGCGGGTGACAAACCTGTGTCATTGTCCCCAGAATAGCAGGGACAAACCCCTGTCACTGTCCCCAGAACAGCAGGGACAAGCCTGTGCCAGCGGGTGACAAACCCCTGTCACTGTCCCCAGAACAGCAGGGACAAGCCTGTGCCAGCAGGTGACAAACCCCTGTCACTGTCCCCAGAACAGCAGGGACAAACCTGTGCCATTGTTCCCAGAACAGCAGGGACAAGCCTGTGCCAGCGGGTGACAAACCCCTGTCACTGTCCCCAGAACAGCAGGGACAAGCCTGTGCCAGCGGGTGACAAACCCCTGTCACTGTCCCCAGAACAGCAGGGACAAGCCTGTGCCAGCGGGTGACAAACCTCTGTCACTGTCCCCAGAACAGCAGGGACAAGCCTGTGCCATTGTTCCCAGAACAGCAGGGACAAGTCTGTGCCAGCGGGTGACAAACCTCTGTCACCATCGTCCCCAGAACAGCAGGAGGGGACAAACCCATGTCACCATCCCCACCCTGGTGAGGACAAACTGTCCCCGTGCCGGAGTGGGACACAACTCCCTGTGTCACTGTCCCCACACCCCCGTGTCACTGTCCCCACACCTCCGTGTCACTGTCCCCACACCCCCCTGTCACTGTCCCCACACCCCCCTGTCACTGTCCCCACACCCCCCATGTCACTGTCCCCACACCTCCGTGTCACTGTCCCCACACTCCCGTGTCACTGTCCCCACACCTCCGTGTCACTGTCCCCACACTCCCGTGTCACTGTCCCCACACCCCTGTGTCACTGTCCCCACACCCCCCCTGTCACTGTCCCCACACCTCCCTGTCACTGTCCCCACACCCCTGTGTCACTGTCCCCACACCCCCCTGTCACTGTCCCCACACCCCCGTGTCACTGTCCCCACACCAGCAGGAGGCACAGCTGTGTCACCGTCCCCGTGACAACGGGGTGACGAGTCAATGTCCCCTCCGTGTCCCCTCCCCAGCGACACCGGCTGTGTCCCCAACACCTCTGTGTCCCCTCCGTGTCCCCTCTGTGTCCCCCCCGTGTCCCCCCCGTGTCCCCCCCGTGTCCTACCTGGCCCAAGCTCCTCTCCGGGGGGCTCTGCCTCATCTCGGCCGGGGGGACAATGGGGGGGTTGGGGACAATGGGGGGTTGGGGACAATGGGGGGTTGGGGACACACAGAGGGGGGTTGGGACAATGGGGGGTTTGGGGACACACAGAGGGGGGTTGGGGACAATGGGGGGTTTGGGGACACACAGAGGGGGGTTGGGACACACACGGGGGGGTTGGGGACACACAGAGGGGGGTTGGGGACACACACGGGGGGTTTGGGGACAATGGGGGGGTTGGGGACAATGGGGGGTTGGGGACAATGGGGGGTTGGGGACACACAGAGGGGGGTTGGGGACACACACGGGGGGTTTGGGGACAATGGGGGGGTTGGGGACAATGGGGGGTTTGGGGACACACACGGGGGGCTTGGGGACACACACGGGGGGTTTGGGGACAATGGGGGGGTTGGGGACACACACGGGGGGGTTGGGGACACACAGAGGGGGGTTGGGGACACACAGAGGGGGTTTGGGGACAATGGGGGGGTTGGGGACACACACGGGGGGTTTGGGGACAATGGGGGGGTTGGGGACACACACGGGGGGTTTGGGGACACTGGGGGGGTTGGGGACACTGGGGGGGTCAGCCTGGTGGCTGCACCTGGTGGGGGGGAGGGGACAGTGAGGGGAAGGTCCGGCCCTTCCCGAGCACCCGACCCTCCCCCCAAAATCCCCAGAACGCCCAAATGCTCCCCAAAATATCGGATCCCCCCCCAGCGGGGACCCCAGTGCCTCCCAGTCCACTCCCAGTTCACCCAGTTGGGTGCCAGCACCCCCAAACTGGTCACCAGTGCCCCCCAGTTAAACTCCAGCATCCCCCAGTTCCCCCCCCCAATCCTGCCTCCCCTCCCATTCCACAGCCCGGAGCTGGGTCCCAGCTCCTCCCAGTCCATCCCAGTCCCCCCAAATCCCCCATTCCACCCCAAAACCCTCCCAGTCCCCCCAAATCCCATTCCAGTCCATCCCAGTCCCCCCAAATCCCATTCCAGTCCATCCCAGTCCCCCCAAATCCCCCATTCCACCCCAAATCCCTCCCAGTTCCCCCAAATCCCATTCCAGTCCATCCCAGTCCCCCCATTCCACCCCAAATCCCTCCCAGTCCCCCCAAATCCCGTTCCAGTCCCTCCCAGTTCCCCCTTTTCCATTCCAGCCCCCCCAGTTCGCCCCCAGCTCCTTCCATTCCTCACTCAGCCCTCCCCAGTCACCCCATTCCCCCCATCCCATCCCATCCCAGTTCTCCCAGTCCCACCCCAGTTCCCCAAACTGGGTCCCAGCCCCATCTCCATCCCCCCCAACTCCATCCCAGTCCCATCCCAGTCCCCCCAGTTTCACCCCAGCCCCCCCAAACTGGATCCCAGCTCCCTCTCCATCCCATCCCAGTCCTCCCGGTCCCACCCCAGTTCCCCCAAACTGGTTCCCAGTTCCTTCTCCATCCCCTCCCAGTCCCCCCAGTCTCCTCCCAGCCCCCCAAACTGGGCCCTGGCTCCCTCTCCATCCCCCCCCAATCCCCCCAACCCCACCCCACTCCCCTGCGATGAGACCCTCCCCATCTCCTCTCCCCCAAACCCCCCCAGTGCCCCCCAATCCCACCCCAGACCCCCCAACTGGCCACCACCACCCCCCCATCCCCTCCCAGTCCCTCCCAGTGCCCCCCAGTCCTGCCCAGTGCCCCCCAGTCCCTCCCAGTGCCCTCCAGTCCGGCCCCGCCGCCCCCCCGGCCCTGCAGCAGCCGCTGCCGCTCGCAGAATACTAATGGGGCAGGCGGGTGGTGCGGCGGGGCCGCCTGTCCGTCCGCCTGTCCGTCTGTCTGTCCGCCTGTCTGTCCATCCCTGTGTCCCGCTGTCCCCGTGTCCCCCTGCCCTGCCCCCCCCGAGGGGTCTCGGGGTGTCCCCAGCCCGCGGGGAAAGGGGAGAGGGGGGATTTGGGGTGCTGGGGGGCGGTTTTGGGGTGTCGGGGTGTTGTCGGGGTGTCCTGGAGATGTTTGGGGGGTGTCGGGAGGGGGGCAGTTGGGGGTGTTATGAGGTGTGGAGTTGTTTGGGGGTGCATGTGGGGGTTGTTTGGGGGTGTCGGGGAGGTGTTGTTGGGGGGTTTTGGGGGTTTGGGGGTGTCAAGGAGGTGTTGTTGGGGGGCTCTGTGGGTTGCTGGCGGATTTGGGGGTGTCAGGGAGGTGTTGTTGGGGGGTTCTGTATCAGGGATGTTTTTGGGTGCTGGGGTGGGAGGGGTCCCAGGGGATATTTGGGTCCCAGGGGTCCCAGGGGAAGGGGCTCAAGGGGTGTTGGGGGGTCCCAGGGGGAGTTGGGGTTCCAGAGCGGGGGGTGCTGGAGGGTCCTGAGAGGGTCTCAGGGTTCCGGGGGGTGTCCTGGGGGGTGTTGGGGGGTCCCGGGAGATGTTGGGGGTGTCCTGGTGGGGGGCTGTGAGGTGTTGGGGGGTCCCGGGGGGTGTTGGGGGTGCCCTGGGGGGTCCCGGGTGGTGTTGGGGGTGTCCTGGGGGGGGGGCTGTGAGATGTTGGGGGGTCCCAGGGGGTATCCTGGGGGGTGTTGGGGGGTCCCAGGGCTGTTGGGGGTGCCCTGGGGGGTATTGGGGGTGTCCTGGTGTGAGGTGTTGGGGGGTCCCGGGGGGTGTTGGGGGGTCCCAGGGGGTGTCAGAGAGCTGGGGGGGACCCCAGGGGGCTGTGTCAGGTTGTGGGGGGCCGGATGGGGGTCGGGGGTCCCGGGGGGGGGGGGTCAGTGATGGAGTCCGAGAATTGAGGGGGGGTCCTCAGGGCAGCGCGGGGGGGACTGTGAGCAGCTCCCGGGGGGGATTTGGGGGTCTCGAGGGAAAACCGGGGGGGGCTTTCGGTACCGGGGGGGTCTCGGGGGGTCCATCGGGGTTTCAGGGTGTTGAGGGGGGGTCCCCAGGGTGGGGTGGGGGAGGTCTGTGGGGAGGGGTCTGCAGCCGCCGCTCACCTCTCACGCTGCCCGCCGCATCCCCGCCGCTGCCGCCGCCGGTCACTGGGACACACCGGCCCGGCCCCGCCCCTGCGGTACCGGCCACACCCCCCCGGTACCGGCTCCGCCCCCCCGGTACCGCCCCGCCCCTCCCGGTACCGGCTCCGCCCCTCCCGGTACCGGCTCCGCCCCTCCCGGTACCGCCCCGCCCCTCCCGGTACCGGCTCCGCCCCTCCCGGTACCGCCCCGCCCCTCCCGGTACCGGCCACACCCCCCCGGTACCGGCCACACCCCCCCGGTACCGGCTCCGCCCTCCCGGTACCGGCTCCGCCCTCCCGGTACCGGCCACACCCCCCCGGTACCGGCTCCGCCCTCCCGGTACCGGCTCCGCCCCTCCCGGTACCGGCTCCACCTTTCCCGGTACTGCCCCGCCCCTCCCGGTATCAGTCCAGCCCCTCCCGGTACCGGCTCTGCCCCCTCCCGGTACCGCCCCGCCCCTCCCGGTTTTGGGGGCGAGGGCAGGTGACAGATGGGGACAGGAGAGGGGACAGACTCAGGTGAGAGTGGGGACAGATCCAGGTGACAATTTGGGACAGGTCCAAGTGACAGCTTGGAGAGAAGACAGGGGACAGGGACAGGTGGGAGGACACAGGGGACAGGTGAGGGGACAGGGTCTGGTGGTGGCTTGGGGACAGGTGGGAGGACAGGGGACAGAGTGGGGACAGACCCAGGTGATAGTGGGGGACAGGAGAGAGGACAGGGCCAGGTGACAGCTGGGGACAGACCCAGGGGACAGAGTGGGGACAAGCCCAGGTGACAGTGTGAGGACAGGGGTGGGTGGTGGCATGAGGACAGGCCCAGGTGACAGTGGGGACAGGAGAGGGGACAGACCCAGGTGACAGTGTGGGGACAGGCCCAGGGGACAGTGGGGAACAGCAGAGGGGACAGCTGGGGACAGGCCCAGGGGACAGCTGGGGACAGGCCATGGGGACAGTGTGGGGACAGCCCCAGGGGACAATGTGGGGACAGCAGAGGGGACAGTGTGGGCACAGCAGAGGGGACAGTGGGGAACAGCAGAGGGGACAGCTGGGGACAGCCCCAGGGGACAGCTGGGGACAGGCCCAGGGGACAGTGTGGGGACAGCAGAGGGGACAGGAGAGGGGACAGAGTGGGGACAGCAGAGGGGACAGCTGGGGACAGCCCCAGGGGACAGCTGGGGACAGCCCAGGGGACAGCTGGGGACAGGCCCATGGGACAGTGTGGGGACAGGCCCAGGGGACAGCTGGGGACAGCCCAGGGGACAGCTGGGGACAGGCCCATGGGACAGTGTGGGGACAGGCCCAGGGGACAGCTGGGGACAGCCCAGGGGACAGCTGGGGACAGCCCAGGGGACAGTGTGGGGACAGCAGAGGGGACAGTGTGGGGACAGGCCCAGGGGACAGCTGGGGACAGGCCCAGGGGACAGCTGGGGACAGGCCCAGGGGACAGTGTGGGGACAGCAGAGGGGACAGCTGGGGACAGCCCAGGGGACAGTGTGGGGACAGCCCAGGGGACAGTGTGGGGACAGCCCAGGGGACAGCTGGGGACAGGCCCAGGGGACAGTGTGGGGACAGGCCCAGGGGACAGTGTGGGGACAGCAGAGGGGACAGCTGGGGACAGGCCCAGGGGACAGTGGGGAACAGCAGAGGGGACAGCTGGGGACAGGCCCAGGGGACAGCTGGGGACAGGCCCAGGGGACAGTGTGGGGACAGCCCAGGGGACAGCGCGAGGCCCGCTCCTCCACGCGCCGCTGCCCCGGCGCTGCCCAAGCCGCGTCCATCACCTGCCCAGCAGCTGCTTCCAGTCCAGGGCCACGCTTGGCTGACGGCGACGGCAGCGAGGAGGACGAAAAGCGACGCGGAGGGGACCGGAGCCGTGCCCGCCATCCCCCCGTCGGCGTGAGGGGAGCTGGCTGAGGGAAATGGCGCCGCCCGCCATCTTGGCACCCTCGGCCTGAGGGGAGGCCAGCGAGGGGAGCCCCCCATGGCCGGACCCGTATTTGGAGAGCCTCCTGTTCAGGTCCGGGAGGGTCCCGAGGGAAGTTTGGGGGTCCCGAGGGAGTTTTTGGGGTTCCTGATGGAGTTTTTGGGGTCTCTCTCCCGCCCCGCCTCCCCTCAGCGCTTTCCCGCCCTTTTTCCTTCCCGCGCGGCCGCTAGGGGGCGCCCCGCGCGCCGGCTTCTGATTGGCCGCGGCCTGGGCGAGGCTCCGCCCCCTGCCTCGTGCGGGTCTGCGGTGGGGGCGTGGCCTATGCAGGAGGGGGCGTGGCCAAAGGCGCCCTATGGAGACCCTATAGAGACCCTATGGAGACCCCATAGAGACCCTATAGAGACCCTATAGCACTCTATAGAAACGCTATAGCGCCTATAGAGACCCTATAGAGACCCTATAGCACTCTATAGAAACCCTATAGCGCCTATAGAGACCCTATAGAGACCCAGAGACCCATAGAGACCCTACAGAGAACCAGAGACCCATAGAGACCCTACAGCACTCTATAGAAACCCTATAGTGCCCTATAGAGACCCATAGAAACCCATAGAGAGAGACCCATAGAGACCCACAGAGAGAGACTCATAGAGACCCTATAGAGACCCTATGGAGACCCTATAGAGAGAGACGCATAGAGACCCGAGACCCATAGAGACCCTATAGAGACCCATAGAAACCCTACAATGCCCTATAGAAACCCTATAGCACCCTATAGAGACCCTATAGAGACCTATAGAGAAATACCCTATAGACACCCTATAGAGAACCATAGAGACCCTATAGTGCCCTATAGAGACCCATAGAGAGAGACCCAGAGACCCTATAGAGACCCATCGAGACCCTATAGACACCCTATAGAGACCCTATAGAGACCCTATAGAGACCCTATAGAGACCCTATAGAGACCCATAGAGATCCTATAGAGAATCTATAGAGACCCATAGAGACCCTAGAGACCCATAGAGATGCAGAGATCCATAGACACCCTACAGAGATCCATAGAGACCCATAGAGAGCCTACAGAGACCCTATAGATACCCTATAGAGACCCTATAGAGACGAGACCCCTAGACACCCATAGAGACCCTATATCGAACCCCATTACCCACAATGCCCTGGGGCAATGCCTGACCCGCCCCCCCGGCGATGACATCATCAGCCACACCAATGACATCATCGGTCGTGTTGACATGGCTGCAGTGACATCACCAGACACACCCACCCAGTCGGTGACATCATTGGCCACGTTGATGATGTCATTGGCCACGCCCACCCAGTCAGTGACATCATTGGCCATGTTGATGATGTCATTGGCCACACCCATCCTGTGTCGTCATTGGCAATGTTGATGATGTCATTGGCCACACCCATCCTGTCAGTGTTGTCATTGGCCACACCCATCCTGCTGATGATGTCATCGGCCATGTCCGTTCTGCCATTGGCTGCCCGTGGCCTCCCAATGACATCACAGACGATGCCGGCCACGCCCATATCTGGCTGATGATATCATTGGCCATGCCCATCTCGCTGCCGATGTCATTGTTGGTATCTGTACCACCGATGACGTCACTGGCCACACCCCCAGTGTGTGATGATGTCATCAGGTGGCCATTGATGATGTCATTGCAGGGTCAGGGGTTGGGCTGGGGGGGACAGCGTGGTGGGCGTGTCCCGTTGGTGCATTCCCAGGTAGGCGTGTCCAGTGGGCATGTCCCAGGAGGGCATGTCCAATGGGAATGACCCTGATGGGTGTGTCCTGTGTGGATGTGTCCAGTGGGTGTGTCCCAGGTGGGTGTGTCAGTGGGTGTGTCCAGTGGGCGTGTCCCAGATGGGCGTGTCCATTGGTTGTATCCCAGAGGGATTTCTAGTGGGTGTGTCCAATGGGTGTGTCAATGGGTGTGTCCCAGGTGGGTGTGTCCCAGGTGGGCGTGACCGTTTGGGGCATGTACAGCAGGTATGTCCATTGGCCGTGTTCATTGGGTGTGTCAAGTGGGCGTGTCCAGTGGGCGTGTCCATTGGGCGTCTCCATGGGTGTACCCAGTGGGCGTGCCCATTGGGTGTGTCTAGTGGGCACGTCCATTGGGTGTGTCCATTGAGTGTGTCCATTTGGCGTGTCAAGTGGGCGTGTCCTTTTGGCATGTCCGGAGGCCGTGTGTCAGTGGGGGTGTCCCGTGGGGTGTGTCCATTGGGTGTGTCCTAGGTGGGCGTGTCCCAGGTGGCCATGTCCTGGGTGGGCACGTCCATTGGCTGTGTCCATTGGGCGTGCCCCAGGTGGGCTTGTGCCTGGGTATGTCCATTGTGCGTGTCAAGTGGGAGTGTCAATTGGGCGTGTCCATTGGGTGTGTTCATGGGCGCATCCATTGGGTGTGTCCATTGGGTGTGTTCATGGGCGCGTCCACTGGGTGTGTCCATTGGGTGCGTCCATTGGGCGTGTTCATGGGCGTGTCCATTGGGTGCGTCCATTGGGTGTGTTCATGGGCACGTCCACTGGGTGTGTCCATTGGGCATGTTCATTTGGCGTGTCCAGTGGGCATGTCCATTGAGTGTGTTCATTGGATGTGTCCATTGGCCGTGTCCATTGGGTGTGTCAAGTGTGAGTGTCCATTGGGCGTGTCCATTGGGTGTGTTCGTGGGCGTGTCCATTGAGTGTATCCATTGAGTGTATCCATTGGGCGTGTCCATTGGGTGCATCCATTGAATGTGTCCATTGGGTGTGTCCAGTGGGAGTGTCCATGGGTGTGCCCATTGGGTGTGTCAATTGGGCGTGTCCATTGGGCGTGTCCATTGGGCGTGCCCATTGGGTGTGCCCATTGGGCGTGTCCATTGAGTGTATCCATTGGGCGTGTCCATTGGGTGCATCCATTGAATGTGTCCATTGGGTGTGTCCATTGGGTGTGTCCATTGGGTGTGTCCATGGGTGTGTCCATTGGGTGCATCCATTGAATGTGTCCATTGGGTGTGTCCATGGGTGTGTCCATTGGGTGCATCCATTGAATGTGTCCATTGGGTGTGTCCATTGGGTGTGTCCATGGGTGTGTCCATTGGGTGTGTCCCGGGTGGGCGTGTCCCGGGTGGGCGTGTCCGGCTCAGTCCCGCCCCCGCAGCCGCAGGTAGCCGCCCCCGCTGGCCAGCGCCAGGGCCCCGCCCAGCCCGGCCAGCGCCGGGCAGTGCCCGGGGTGGCCCCCGAGCACCCCAGGGTGCCCCCCGAGCACCTCGGGGTGGTCCCCGAGCGCCCCGGGGTGGCCCCCGCTGGCCAGGAACAGCCCCACCGCCAGCAGCGCCGCCAGTCCTGCGGGGACACCCGGGGGGACATCGGGATGGGGACATCGGTGGGGGGGACACAGGAGGGTGACACCGGGGGGGAACACAGGACGAGGGGAGGTGACACCAGAGTGGGTGTTTGGGGGGTCCCAGGGGAGTTTTGGGGGGTCCTGGAGAAGTTTGGGGGGTCCCAGGGGAGTTTGGGGGTTCCCAGGGAATTTTGGGGGGTCCTGGGGGAGTTTTGGGGGGTCCCGGGAGAGTTTTGGGGGGTCCCAGGGGAGTTTCAGGGGGTCCTGGAGTAGTTTAGGGGGTCTCAGAGGAGTTTTGGGTGGTCCCAGAGGAGTTTGGGGGTGGTCCAGGGTAGTTTGGAGGATCCCAGGTGAGTCTGGAGGGGTCTGAGGGGAGTTTGGGGGCTCCCAGAGGAGTTTTGGGGCTCTCAGGGCAGCTTGGGGGGGTCCCAGGGGAGTTTTGGGTGGTGCCAGGGAAGTTTTGGGTGGTCCCAGGGTTTTGGGTGGTCCAAGGTGTTTTGAGGGATCCCAGAGGATTTTTGGGGTGGTCCCAGGGGATTTTTGGGTGGTCCCAGGTGAGCCTGGGTGGTCCCAGGGGTTTTGGGTGGTCCCAGAGGAGATTTTTGGGGGTGTCAGGGGTTTTGGGGAGCCCCGTTTTTGGGGGGCACGGACCTGCCAGCAGCTGGGCGGTGGCTGAGGGGAGGAAGAGGCGCCCGCGGGGCCCCCCCAGCAGCTGCCCGAGGAAGAGGAGGAGGCCGAAGGCCGAGAGCAGCAGCGCGGCCACCATCAGCCCCTGCACCCCCCGCAGCAGCGCTGGGGACACCGAGCCCCCGTCAGCCCCCCGAGAACGAGAGGAGACCCCCGAAAACGAGCACAGCCCCCCCAAAGTGAGCACAGGCCTCCCAAACCCAGCACAGCCCCCCGAGAACGAGAGGAGACCCCCAAACCCAGCACAGACCCCCGAGAACGAGAGGAGACCCCCGAAAACGAGCACAGCCCCCCCAAAGTGAGCACAGCCCCCCCAAACCCAACAGAGCCCCCCGAGAACGAGAGGAGACCCCCAAACCCAGCACAGCCCCCCCAAAGTGAGCACAGCCCCCCCAAACCCAGCACAGCCCCCCGAGGACGAGAGGAGACCCCCGAAAACGAGCACAGACCCCCCAAAGTGAGACAGGCCCCCCAAACCCAGCACAGCCCCCCGAGAACGAGAGGAGACCCCCGAGAACGAGAGGAGACCCCCGAAAACGACCACAGCCCCCCCAAACCCAGCACAGCCCCCCCAAACCCAGCACAGCCCCCCGAGAACGAGAGGAGACCCCCGAAAACGAGCACAGACCCCCCAAAGTGAGCACAGCCCCCCCAAACCCAGCACAGCCCCCCGAGAACGAGAGGAGACCCCCAAACCCAACACAGACCCCCCAAAGTGAGCACAGCCCCCCCAAACCCAGCACAGCCCCCCGAGAACGAGAGGAGACCCCCAAACCCAGCACAGCCCCCCGAGGACGAGAGGAGACCCCCGAAAACGAGCAAAGAGCCCCCAAAGTGAGCACAGCCCCCCCAAACCCAGCACAGCCCCGCGAGAACGAGAGGAGCCCCCCGAAAATGAGTGGAGACCCCCAAACCCAGCACAGCCCCCAAAACCCAGCACAGCCCCCCGAAACCGAACGGAGCCCCCCAAAAACCAGCGGAGCCCCCGAAAACCAGCGGAGCTCCCCAAAACCCAGCACAGCCCCCCGAGAACGAGAGGAGACCCCCGAACCCAGCACAGACCCCCCAAAGTGAGCACAGCCCCCCCAAACCCAGCACAGCCCCCCGAGAACGAGAGGAGCCCCCCGAAAACGAGCACAGAACCCCCAAACTGAGCACAGCCCCCCCAAAGTGGGCACAGACCCCCCCCCTCAGCACCCCCAAAGACCCTCCAGAGACCCCCCCAGAGATGCCCCTAAACCCCCTCAGAACCCCTCCAGGACCCCCAAGACCCCCCAAGGACCACCCAGAACCCCCCCAAATCCCCCAGGACCCCCCCAAAACCCTCAGGGCCCCCCCAGAACCTCCCTCCAGACCCTCAAAGGACCCCCAGGACCCCCCAGAGACGCCCTTAAACCCCACCAGGGACCCCCATGGAGCCCAAGGGAACCCCCCCAAAACCCCCAAGATCCCCCCAAAACAACCCCCCCAGGGACCCCCCAAAAAGCCCCCAAAACCCCCAAGACCCCCCCAAAACCCCCCAGGATCCCCCAGAACCTCCCAGGACCCCCCCCAAAATCCCCAGGGACCCCCCAAAACCCCCCTAAAATGCCCAAGATCCCCCCAAAACCTCCCCAGGACCCCCCCAAGACCCCCCCAAAACCCCAAATACCCACCCAACCCCCACCCCAGGATCCCCCAGAACCTCCCAGGACCCCCCCCAAAATCCCCAGGGATCCCCCAAAACCCCCCCAAAATGCCCAAGACCCCCCCAAAACCCCCAAGACCCACACAAAACCCCCCCAAATCCCCCTAGATCCCCCCAAAACCCCCCGGGACCCCCCCGGGACCCCCACTCACGGCTGAGCCCGAGGCTGCGGCACTCCCAGCCCCGGCTGAGATTTTGGGGGGCGCAGTCGAACCAAAGGTTCAGCGCCTGCGAGTCCGGCAGCACCCACCAGCCCTGGGGGGCAGGGGAGGGGTGGGGGACCCCCAAAAGCACCCCAAAAATATCCCAAAACCGCCCCAAAAATACCCCAAAATCACAGCAAAAACAGCCCCAAAAACAACCCCTAAACACCCCCAAAAACATCCCCAAACCACCCCCAAAACATCCCCAAAAATATCCCAAAAACACCCCAAAAATATCCCAAAACATCCCAAAAACACCCCAAAAATATCCCCAAACACCCCAAAAACACCCCTGGGGACTTGGGGGTTCAGCAGTGTTTGGGGGGATCCCACTCTGGGATTTGGGGGTCCCAGGGTATTTTTGGAGTCCCTGGGGTGTTTTTTGGGGTCCCAGGGCTGTTTTTGGGATCCCAGGGACATTTTTGGGGGATCCCAGGGCTGTATTTTTGGAGGGTCCCAAGGGTCTTTTGGGGTCCCTGGTGTATTTTGGGGATCCCAAAGCTGTTTTTTGGGGGTCCCAGAGAAGTTTTGGGGGTCCCAGGGTATTTTTGGGGTCCCCGGGCTGTTTTTTGGGGGGTCCCAGGCAAGTTTTGGGGGTCCCAGGGCTGTTTTTGGGGTCCCGGGGACATTTTGGGGTCCCCGGGCTGTTTTTTGGGGGGTCCCAGGCAAGTTTTGGGGGTCCCAGGGGTGTTTTTGGGGGTCTCAGGGACATTTTTGGGGGTCCCAGGGCTGTTTTTGGGGTCCCAGGGACATTTTTGGGGGTCCCAGGGCTGTTTTTGGGGGTCTCAGGGACATTTTTGGGGGTCCCAGGGCTGTTTTTGGGGTCCCAGGGACATTTTTGGGGGTCCCAGGGCTGTTTTTGGGGTCCCAGGGACATTTTGGGGTCCCAGGGCTGGTTTTGGGGGGGTCCCAGGGGTATTTTGGGGTCCCAGGGACATTTTTGGGGGTCCCAGGGACATTTTTTGGGGGTCCCAGGGCAGTTTTTGGGGTCCCACCTTGCCCAGCGTGGCGAGGAAGAGCAGCAGCAGCACGAGCAGGTGAAGGGCGCTGACGGCAGCCGGGAGCAGCTCCATGGGGGGCTGGGGGAGAGGGGGTCGGGCACCCCAAAAACCCCCCGGGAGACCCCCAAAAACCACCCCAAAACCCCCCCCGGGAGACCCCCAAAAACCACCCCAAAAACCCCCGGGAGACCCCCAAAAACCACCCCAAAAACCACCCCAAAACCCCCCGGGAGACCCCCAAAAACCACCCCAAAAACCTCCCCGGGAGCCCCCGAAAAACTACCCCAAAAACCCCCCGGGAGCCCCCCAGAAACCACCCCGGGAGCCCCCCAAAAACCACCCCAAAAAAACCCCCGGGAGCCCCCCAAGAGTCCTTCAGAGCCCCCCAAACACCCCCCAAAAATCCCTCTGAGTCCCCCAAATCCCTCCTGAAGCCCCCCAAATCCTCTCAGAACTCCCCAAATCCCCTCCGAATTCCCCCAAAATCCCTCCGATCCCCCCAAATCCCCCCCCGAATTTCCCCAAAATCCCTCCGAGCCCCCCAAATCCCCCCCAAATCTCCCCGAATCCCTCCAAATCCTCTCAGAACTCCCCAAATCACCCCCGAATCCCCCCAAAATCCCACTCAGAACCCCCGAATCCCCCCCAGATTCCCCCCGAATCCCCCCAAACCCTCTCAGAATCCCCCCAAAAACCCTCGAATCCCCCCAAAATCCCCTCGGAACCCCCAAATCTCCTCAGAACCCCCAAATCCCCCCCGAATCCCCCCGAATCCCCCCAAAACTCTTAGAGCCCCCCCAAATCCCACCCCAAACCCTCTCAGAGCCCCCCAAACCCCCCCCAAATCCCCCCCAAACCCCCCCCACCCACTTTTTTTGGGGGTCGCGCCTCTCCCGCAGCTCCGCTCGCTCGGTGCGGGGTGGGCGTGGCCTCCCCGCCCAGGCCACGCCCCCGAACGACCACACCCACCGCGACCACGCCCACAGCCGGTCACACACTCCCTGGCCACGCCCACCCCACATCCTGCCTTCTGATTGGGTGCTGATTTTTGGGAGGCGCCTGATTGGCGGAAAACTTTGGCAGCCTCTGATTGGCTGGGAGGGTTTTTTGGGTTTCCCCCCCTCCCTTCCCCGCGGCGCGCTGCGCTCTGATTGGTGCAGAAGGACAGGGGCGTGGTTTAAAGGTAAATAGCATCTTCTGATTGGCCGATGGCGCGGGGACCGCGCCCTGTTTGTGATTGGCTGCGAGCCCGAGCCCCGCCCAGCCTCTGATTGGTTGATTCGCGCTGAGGTGGAGAAAATCGCGGATCACGTGGTCCTTGTGGCCACGCCCTCTTTTCCGTCCGTGTCACGTGGTCGGGCGAGGCCCCGCCCCTGGCGACGGCGCCATGGCAACGGCGGGGGTCACGTGACCGCGGTCCGAGCGCGAGGGGAAATTTGGGGGGTCCCAGGGGGGGAAATTGGGGGGGGGTGGGAGATTTTGGGGGGTCCGGGACCCCATTTTGGGGGATTTGGGGCGGTGGGGTACGGGGGAGGGGGGGGGATGGGATTTGGGGGGATTTGGGGGGGCTGGGATGGAATTTAGGGGGCTGGGTTGGGATTTTGGGGGGGCTGGGATGGGATTTGGGGAGATTTGGGGGGTCTCAGATGGAATTTGGGGGGCTGGGATGGAATTTGGGGGGATTTTCGGGGTCTGGGATGGATTTTGGGGATCTGGGATGGGATTTGGGGGGATTTCGGGGGTCTGGGATGGATTTTGGGGGAATTTCGGGGGTCTCAGATGGATTTCGGGGGTCTCAGATGGAATTTGGGGGGTCTCAGATGGATTTTGGGGGTGATTTCGGGGGTCTCAGATGGAATTTGGGGGGTCTCAGATGGAATTTGGGGGTGATTTCGGGGGTCTCAGATGGAATTTGGGGGGTCTCAGATGGAATTTGGGGGTGATTTCGGGGGTCTCAGATGGAATTTGGGGGGTCTCAGATGGATTTTGGGGGTGATTTCGGGGGTCTCAGATGGAATTTGGGGGTCTGGGATGGAATTTGGGGGTCTGGGATGGATTTTGGGGGGATTTCGGGGGTCTGGGATGGAATTTGGGGGTCTGGGATGGATTTTGGGGGGATTTCGGGGGTCTGGGATGGAATTTGGGGGTCTGGGATGGATTTTGGGGGGATTTCGGGGGTCTCAGATGGAATTTGGGGGTCTGGGATGGAATTTGGGGGTCTGGGATGGATTTTGGGGGGATTTCGGGGGTCTCAGACCCCCCCCCCCCCCCCACAGATGGCTGGGGCCCAGCGCCGCCTGGAGCTGCTGCAGGATCAGGTGCAGAGGGTGAGAGCGGGGGGGACACGGGTGGGGTCCCACAGACACGGGTGGGGGTCCCACGGACACGGGTGGGGGTCCCTGAGATGTGGGTGGGGTCCCACGGACACGGGTGGGGGTCCCACAGACACGGGTGGGGTCCCTGAGATGTGGGTGGGGGTCCCATGAACATGGGTGGGGTCCCTGAGATGTGGGTGGGGGTCCCATGGACACGGGTGGGGGTCCCTGAGATGTGGGTGGGGTCCCACGGACACGGGTGGGGGTCCCACAGACACGGGTGGGGTCCCTGAGATGTGGGTGGGGGTCCCACGGACACGGGTGGGGGTCCCACAGACACGGGTGGGGTCCCTGAGATGTGGGTGGGGGTCCCTGGACACGGGTGGGGGTCCCACAGACACGGGTGGGGGTCCCTGAGATGTGGGTGGGGGTCCCACAGACACGGGTGGAGTCCCACGGACACGGGTGGGGGTCTGGGGTCTCTGGGGGTCCCTTTGGGGGTCTCTGACCCGTTTTTGGGGTCTCTGACCCATTTTGGGGGTCCCTGACCCGTTTTTGGGGTCACTGACCCATTTTGGGGGTCTCTGACCCATTTTGGGGGTCCCTGACCCGTTTTTGGGGTCCCCCCAGGCCGGGGCGGCTCAGGGGGGGTCCCTGGGGGTCCCTGACCCGTTTTGGGGGTCCCTGACCCGTTTTTGGGGGTCCCTGACCCGTTTTTGGGGTCCCTGCCCCATTTTGGGGGTCCCTGACCCGTTTTTGGGGTCCCTGCCCCATTTTGGAGGTCCCTGACCCGTTTTTGGGGTCCCTAACCCGTTTTTGGGGATCCCTGACCCGTTTTTGGGGTCCCTGCCCCATTTTGGGGGTCCCTGACCCGTTTTTGGGGTCCCCTCAGGCCGGGGCGGCTCAGGGGGGGTCCCTGGGGGTCCCTGACCCGTTTTGGGGGTCCCTGACCCGTTTTTGGGGGTCCCTGACCCGTTTTTGGGGTCCCTGCCCCATTTTGGGGGTCCCTGACCCGTTTTTGGGGTCCCTGCCCCATTTTGGAGGTCCCTGACCCGTTTTTGGGGTCCCCCCAGGCCGGGGCGGCTCTGGGGGGGTCCCTGGGGGTCCTGCCCCCCTGCGCCGGGAGCTGGAGCGGCTGCGGGGGGAGCGGCGGCGGCTGCGGCGCCTCCTGAGGGGGCGGCTGAGGGTGAGACCCCAAAAACAGCCCTGAGCCCCCCTAAAAATCAACCCTGAGCCCCAAAAATAACCCTGAAACCCCCAAAAACAGCCCTGAACCCCCAAAAACAGCCCTGAACCCCAGAAATAACCCCGAAGCCCCAAAAATCAATCCTGAAACCCCAAAATATCCTTGAACCCCCCAAAATCATCCCTGAGTCCCCCAAAAATCATCCCTGAACCCCCAAAAACAGCCCTGAACCCCAAAAATCAACCCTGAACCCCCCAAAACAGCCCTGAACCCCCAAAAACAGCCGTGAACCCCAAAAATCAACCCTGAACCCCCCAAAACAGCCCTGAACCCCCAAAAACAGCCGTGAACCCCAAAAATCAACCCTGAACCCCCAAAAATCATCCCTGAACCCCAAAAACAGCCCTGAACCCCAAAAATCATCCCTGAACCCCCCAAAATATCCCTGAACCCCCAAAACTCATCCCTGAACCCCCCCAAATCCTCCTGAGCCCCCAAAAATCCCTGTGACACCCCCAAAACCCTCCTGAACCCTGGGGAGTGGATCCCGGGGCAATCGAGCGCTGTGATTGGCTGGGGAGGGGATCCTGGGGTGTCAGAGAACTCTGATTGGCTGGGGGGGAGGTGGATCCTGGAGGGTTGTGATTGGCTGGGGGGGGGGGGGGTGGATCCTGGAGGGCTCTGATTGGCTGAGGGTTGATCCTGGAGGGCTCTGATTGGCTGGGGTGGATCTTGGAGGGCTCTGATTGGCTGAGGGTGGATCCCGGAGGGCTCTGATTGGCTGGGGGTGGATCTTGGAGGGCTCGGATTGGCTGGGGGTGGGATCTTGGAGGGCTCTGATTGGCTGGGGGGGGGGGGTGGATCCCGGAGGGCTCTGATTGGCTGGGGGTGGATCCCAAGGGCTCTGATTGGCTGCAGGAGCTGGAGGAGACCCAGCGGGAGATCGAGGCCGAGCTGCAGCGAGCGGCGCCGGCGCCGAAGGACGGGTGGGGACCCCAAAAAACCCCCCAAAAAAACCCCAAAACCCCCCCAAAAAACCCCAAAAACCTCCCAAAAAACCCCCCAAAAAACCCCAAAAACCCCCCCAAAAACCCCAAAACCCCCCCAAAAACCTCCCAAAAACCTCCCAAAAAACCCCCCAAAAAACCCTGATACCCCCAAACCTGACACCCCCAAATCACGTGGGACCCCGAAAACCCCCCTGGGACCCCCAAACCCGACACCCCCAAATCCCCCCGGGACCCCCCAAATCCCCCGGGAAACCCCGAACCCCCCGGGACCCCCCAAAACCCCCCCTGGGACCCCAAAATCCTCTCCAGGGACCCCCAAAATCCTCCCCGGGACCCCCCAAATCCCCCCCGGGACCCCCCAAAACCCCCCTGGGAGCCCCCAAAACGCCCCCGGGACCCCCCAAATCCCCCCCGGGACCCCCAAATCCCCCCCGGGACCCCCAAATCCCCCCCGGGACCCCCCAAAACCCCCCCGGGATCCCCCAAATCCCCCCCGGGACCCCCCAAATCCCCCCCGGGACCCCCAAATCCCCCCCGGGACCCCCAAATCCCCCCCGGGATCCCCCAAATCCCCCCCGGGACCCCCCAAATCCCCCCCGGGACTCCCCAAATCCCCCCCGGGATCCCCCAAATCCCCCCCGGGACCCCCCAAATCCCCCCCGGGATCCCCCAAATCCCCCCCGGGACCCCCCAAAACCCCCCCGGGACCCCCCAAATCCCCCCCGGGACCCCCAAAATCCCCCCCGGGACCCCCCAAATGCCCCCCGGGACCCCCGTTCCCCCGGGACCGCCGCCGTTCTCGCTCCCGCAGCGCCCCGGGGGTCCCGCGGGGGTCCCGGGGGTCCCGGGGGGCTCCGGGCGAGGCCGAGCGGGGCCGGGAGCGGCAGCGGCGCCTGCGGAGCTTCCTGGAGACCAAGGGGCGGCAGCGGCCCCGAGCGGGTGCGGCCCGGGGAACCGGGAACCGGGGGGACCGGGAACCGGGCACCGGGAACCGGGGGGTTAACGGGGAACCGGGGGGGACCGGGGGGACCGGAGGGAACGGGGGGAACGGGGGAAACGGGGAGAACGGGGAACCGGGAACCGGGCACCGGGAACCGGGGGGGGACCGGGGAACCGGGGAACCGGGCACCGGGAACCGGGAACCGGGGACCGGGAACCGGGAACCGGGGGGGACCGGGGACCGGGGACCGGGCACCGGGCACCGGGAACCGGGGGGTCAACGGGGAACCGGGGGGGACCGGGACGGAACCGGGGAACCGGGGGGTTAAAGGGGAACCGGGGGGACCGGGGGGAACGGGGGAAACGGGGAGAACGGGGAACCGGGAACCGGGCACCGGGAACCGGGCACCGGGAACCGGGCACCGGGAACCGGGGGGGGACCGGGGAACCGGGGACCGGGGGGGGACCGGGGACCGGGAACCGGGGGGTTAACGGGGAACCGGGGGGAACGGGGAACCGGGAACCGGGGGAACCGGGGGGGGATCGGGAACTGGGGGGTTAACGGGGAACCGGGGGGAACGGGGAACCGGGAACCGGGCACCGGGAACCGGGAACCGGGGGGGGACCGGGAACCGGGGACCGGGGGGGACCGGGAACCGGGGGGTTAACGGGGAACCGGGGGGAACGGGGAACCGGGGGGAACCGGGGGGGGATCGGGAACCGGGGGGTTAACGGGGAACCGGGGGGAACGGGGAACCGGGAACCGGGGGAGACCGGGACGGAACCGGGGAACCGGGGGGTTAACGGGGAACCGGGGGGGTCTGAGCGGCTACCGGGGGGATACCGGTGGGGTACCGGGGGGGAGTAACGGGGCTACCGGGGGGTACCGGGGCTAACGGGGATGACTGAGGGGCTACCGGGGGGGGGGGGGGGTAACGGGGGCTACCGGGGGACCAGGGGAGGTAACGGGGTTACCGGGGGAGATAACGGGGGTACCGGGGGGGTAACGGGGTTAACGGGCGTGTCTGAGTGGCTACCGGTGGGCTACCGGGGCTACTTGGGGGGTTACCGGGGGGGTGTGACGGGGCTACCGGGGGGCTACTGGGTTTCCGGGGCTGCCGAGGGGCAAGTGGGGGCTACTGGGGGCACCTCGGGGTGCTTGGGGTCCCTGGGGGGGATTTTGGGGGTCCCTGAGGGATTTGGGGGTCCCTGGGGGGATTTGGGGGTCCCGGGGAGGATTTTGGGGGTCCCTGGGGGGATTTTGGGGGTCCCTGGGAGGATTTTGGGGTCCCTGGGGGGGGATTTTGGGGGTCCCTGTGAGGATTTTGGGGTCCCTGGGGGGGGATTTTGGGGTCCCTGTGAGGATTTTGGGGGTCCTCATGGGTGTCCCCCCCCAGCACAGCCCCACCCGAAGCCCCGGGACCCCCCCGAGACCCCCGGGGACCCCCCTGAGGGGGTGGGGGAGGGGCTGGAGCCCCCCAAAAATGAGGAGGAGGAGGAGGAGACCTGGCTGGACGGTGAGGGGGGGCTGGGGGGGTTTGGGGGGGTCTGAGGGGTCCCATGGTGATTTTTGGGGTTCCCTGCTGATTTTTGGGGTTCAGGGGGGCTCCAATGGTGGGTTTTGGGGTTCGGGGGGGTCTCAGGGTGTTCCCATGGTGGTTCTGGGGCTCCCCTCCTGATTTTTGGGGTTCTCAAGTTGATTTTGGGGTCCCCCTGCTGATTTTCGGGGTGCAGGGGGCTCCCAGGGTGATTTTTGGGGTTCCCAGGGTGATTTTTGGGGTTCCGAGGTTGATTTTGGGGGTCCGTCCCAGGTTGATTTTGGGGTTCCCAGGTTGATTTTTGGGGTTCCCCGCTGATTTTGGAGGTGCAGGGGGGTTCCCAAGGTGGATTTTGGGGTTCCGAGGTGGATTTTGGGGGTCCCAAGTTGATTTTTGGGGTTCCCATGGTGATTTTGGGGTTCCCCCACTGATTTTTGGGGTTCCCATGGTGATTTTTGGGGTCCCCCCACTGATTTTAGGGTGCAGGGGGCTCCCAGGGTGGATTTTGGGGTTCCCTGTCAATTTTCAGGTTGCAGGGGGCTCCCAGGTTGATTTTTTGGGGTTCCCCTGCTGATTTTTGGGGTTCCCCGCTGATTTTTGGGGTGCAGGGGAGTTCCCAAGGTGATTTTTGGGGTTCCCAAGGTGGATTTTGGGGTCTCCCTGCTGATTTTTGGGGTTCCCCGCTGATTTTTGGGGTGCAGGGGGGTTCCCAAGGTGATTTTTAGGGTTCCCAAGGTGGATTTTGGGGTCTCCCTGCTGATTTTTGGGGTTCCCCGCTGATTTTGGGGTGCAGGGGCCTTCTCGCAGTTCCTGCTGCTGACGGAGCAGCAGCGGCAGCTGCAGGAGCTGCAGCAGGAGGTGGAGCAGGTGGGACCCCAAAACCCCCAAAAAACCCCAAAATCCTCCAAAACCACCCCAAAACCACCAAAATCCCCCCCAAAACCCCAAAATTCCCCCCCCAAAATCCCCCCAAAACCACCAAAATCCCCCTGAAATCCCCCCAAACCCCCCAAAACCCCAAAAAACCCCAGAATTCCCCCAAAACCCCCCCAAAACCCCCCAAAATCCCTTCCCAACACCCCAAAAAAACCCCAAAACCCTTCCCAGCACCCCAAAACCCCCCAAACCCCTCCAGACCCCCCCAAATCCTCCCCAAACCTCCCCAAAACCCCTCTGGACCCTCCCAAATCCCCCCCAAATCCCCCAAAATCCCCTTCCAACAGCCCAAAAAAAACCCCAAAACCCCCCAAATCTCCTCCAAACCCCCCAAATCCTCCCCAAACCCCCCCAAAATCCCCCCAAACCCCCCAAATCCCCCCAAAATCCCCCCAAACCCCTCCCCAGCTCCGGGCCGCCGTGGCAGCCGCCGAGACCCCCGAGGAGGAGCCGGGGGGACCCCCGGGGGACCCCGAGCCGGAGCCCCGGGCAGGCACGGGGGGACCCCCGGGGAATTCGGGGTTCGGGGGGGGAAATTTGGGGTCTGGGGGGGGATTTGGGGTCCTTGGGGGGGAAATTTTGGGTCTGGGGGGGAATTTGGGGTCCTTGGGGGGCAAATTTGGGGTCTGGGGGAGGATTTGAGGTCCTTGGGGGGGAAATTTGGGGTCTGGGGGGGGATTTGGGGTCCTTGGGGGGGGAAATTTGGGGTCTGGGGGGGGATTTGGGGTCCTTGGGGGGAAATTTGGGGTCTGGGGGGGAATTTGGGGTCTGGGGGGAAATTTGGGGTCTGGGGGGGAATTTGGGGTTTGGGGGGGAATTTGGGGTTTGGGAGGGGGAATTTGGGGTCTGGGAGGGGGAATTTGGGGTCTGGGAGGGGGAATTTGGGGTCTGGGGGGGAATTTGGGGTTTGGGGGGGAATTTGGGGTTTGGGAGGGGGAATTTGGGGTCTGGGAGGGGGAATTTGGGGTCTGGGAGGGGGAATTTGGGGTCTGGGGGGGAATTTGGGGTTTGGGGGGGAATTTGGGGTTTGGGAGGGGGAATTTGGGGTCTGGGGGGGAATTTGGGGTTTGGGGGGGAATTTGGGGTTTGGGAGGGGGAATTTGGGGTCTGGGGGGGAATTTGGGGTCTGGGAGGGGGAATTTGGGGTCTGGGGGGCGATCTGGGGTCCTGGAGGGGGAATTTGGGGTTCGTAGGGGTTAATTTAGGGGGATCCTGGGGGGGAATTTGGGGTTCGTGGGGGTGGAATTTGGGGTCCGAGGGGGCGATTTAGGGGGATCCTGGGGTGGAATTTGGGGTCTGGGGGGGGGTACACGCAGGTTTTTGGGGGTCCGGTCCGGTTTTTGGGGGGGGGGTGTCTCACGGGTGCGTCCCCCCCCAGGGCTGGGGGTGCTGCCGGCCCGGCTGGAGGGGGGGCCGGGGGCCGGGGACCCCCCCGGGGGCCCCCCCGGAATTGGGGACCCCCTGTGGGACCCCCCCGGAATTGGGGACCCCCTGTGGGACCCCCCCGGAACTGGGGACCCCCCCGGAACTGGGGACCCCCTGTGGGACCTCCCCGGAACTGGGGACCCCCTGTGGGACCCCCCCGGAATTGGGGACCCCCTGTGGGACCCCCCCGGAATTGGGGATCCCCCCGGAACTGGGGACCCCCTGTGGGACCCCCCCGGAATTGGGGACCCCCTGTGGGAGCAGCTGCGGCGCCTGGAGCTGGCCGTGAACCGGAGTGGGGAGCCGGGGACGGTGAGAGCAACTGGGGGAACTGGGAGTACTGGGAGGGACTGGGAGGGAGAAACTGGGAGCACTGGGAGGGACTGGGAGAACAGACTGGGAGTACTGGGGGGGACTGGGAGCACTGGGAGGGACTGGGATAACAGACTGGGAGTACTGGGGGGGACTGGGAGCACTGGGAGGGACTGGGAGCACAAACTGGGAACACTGGGAGGGACTGGGAGGGACTGGGAGAGAGAAACTGGGAGTACTGGGAACAACTGGGAGTACTGGGAGGGACTGGGAGAACAGACTGGGAGTACTGGGAGGGACTGGGAACACAAACTGGGAGTACTGGGAACAACTGGGAGCACTGGGAGGGACTGGGAACACAAACTGGGAGTACTGGGAACAACTGGGAGCACTGGGAGGGACTGGGAACACAAACTGGGAGTACTGGGAAGGACTGGGAGAACAGACTGGGAGCACTGGGAGTGACTGGGAGTTTGGGAAGGGGAGGTCGGGGGGTTTTGGGGGGGCAATTTTGGGTTCATTGGGGGAGAATTTGGGGTTCACGGGGATAATTTGGGGTTCATGGGGAAATTTTGGGGGTTCATTGGGAGAATTTGGGGGTTCATGGGGAAAAATTTGGGGTCCATTGGGGAAAATTTAGGGGTTCACGGGGATAATTGGGGAAAAATTTGGGGGTTCATGGGGGAGAATTTGGGGCTAATTTGGGATAATTTGGGGACTCATTTGGGATAATTTGGGGTTCACTGGGGAAATTTTGGGGTTCACGGGGATAATTTGGGGTTCATTGAGGAAATATTGGGGGATAATTGGGGAAAAATTTGGGGGTTCATGGGTAGAATTTGGGGGTTCATTGGGGAGAATTTGGGGGTTCATTGGGGAGAATTTGGGGGTCTTGCAGGTTTGGGGGTCCCCCCTCGGGGTTTGGGGTCCCCCAAAATTTTCGGGTCCCCCCTCGAGGTCTGGGGTCCCCAATCGGGGCTTGGGGTCCCCCCCCAATTTTGGGGGTCCCCGCTCGGGGTTTGGGGTCCCTGCTCGGGGTCTGGGGTCCTCCCCAATTTGGGGGTCCCCCCCAGTTTTGGTGTCCCCCCCAATTTTGGGGTCCCCCCCAGGTCCTGGCAGGGATCGAGCCCCGCTGGAGCCGCCCCCCCCCTCTGCGCCCCCCCAGCCCCAGGTGAGCCCCCCGGGACCCCCCAGACCCACCCTGGCAGCGGGGTGGGGGGGGTCACAGCACCCAAGGGTGCCCCCCACATCCCCCCCGCCCCCCAGGGAGGAGGAGGAGGAGGAGAGACCCCTGAGCCCCCGAGAGCTGCGGGAGAGGGTCCTGAGAGAGGTGGGGGCACGGGGGGCTGGCACCCTTGGGTGGGGGTCCTGAGAGAGGTGGGGGCACGGGGGGGCTGGCACCCTTGGGTGGGGGTCCTGGCACCCATAGAGGGGTTCTGGGACATGAGGGGGGGTCCCAGCCCTATGGGTGGGGGTCCCGGTGCCGTGGGTGGGGTCCTAGCCCTATGGGTGGGGGTCCCAGCCCTATGGGTGGGGGGTCCCAGTGCCGTGGGTGGGGTCCCAGCCCTATGGGTGGGGTCCCAGCCCTATGGGTGGGGTCCCAGCCCTATGGGTGGGGGGTCCCGGTGCCGTGGGTGGGGGTCCCAGCCCTATGGGTGGGGGTCCTGGTGCCATGGGTGGGGTCCCAGCCCTATGGGTGGGGGGTCCCGGTGCCGTGGGTGGGGGTCCCAGCCCTATGGGTGGGGTCCCAGCCCTATGGGTGGGGGTCCCGGTGCCATGGGTGGGGTCCCAGCCCTATGGGTGGGGGTTCCAACCCTATGGGTGGGGGTCCCGGTGCCATGGGGGGGGTCCCAGCCCTATGGGTGGGGGTCCCAGCCCCATGGGTGGGGGTCCCAGCCCTATGGGTGGGGTCCCAGCCCCATGGGTGGGGTCCCAGCCCCATGGGTGGGGTCCCAGCCCTATGGGTGGGGGGTCCTGGACGCGCGGGTGCCCCCCCAAGCCCCCTCCTCCCACAGGTGCTGAGCCGCGAGGGACCCCTCCCCACCCCCCGGCTGAGTCTGGGGGGTCCCCGCGACCCCCCCGGGCCCTGAGCCCCTCCCCCCCCGTTCCCGCGGCAACCGCGTCAATATTTGGGGCGGTGGCGGCCGCGTTGTCCCGGTAACGGCCCAAACTTCCCAAAACAGCCCGAAACGGCCCAAAAACCAGCGGGGGGAGGGGCGGGGGCGCCGCCCTTCGTCCCCCCCGTGGCACCCACCCACCCACGGGCTGCGGACGCACGTGGGGGCCCCTCCCCCGCCCCGGGGACCCCCCCCCGCCCCGGGGACCCCCGCCCGGTTCGTGGTGATGCCGTGACGTCATTCCCGGGACCCCCGTGACGTCACACCCCGCCGGCCACGCCCCCTGGGGCACCGCCCGGAGCGGCGCGAGCGGGACCGGCCCGGCGGAGAGACCCGAAGGGAGCCGAACCGGCCCGAGCGGAGCCGAACCGGGAGGCGCCGAACCGCTCCGGAGACACCCGAACCGGCCCGAGCGGAGCCGAACCGGGAGGCGCCGAACCGCTCCGGAGACACCCGAACCGGCCCGAGCGGAGCCGAACCGGGAGGCGCCGAACCGCTCCGGAAACAGCCGAACTTGGACTCGAAGCGGGAGCCGAACACTCCCGGAGGGAGCCGAACTCGCTCGGGGGGGGGCCCGAACGTGGACACGAAACTGTTCGGAGGGTCCCGAACCCGCCTGAGGGAAACCGAACCGGGAGGAGCCGAACCGGGAGGAGCCGAACCGGGAGGAGCTCCGGAGAGACCGAACGGTCCCGAACCCGCCTGAGGGAACCGAACCGGGAGGAGCCGAACCGGGAGGAGCCGAACCGGGAGGAGCTCCGGAGAGACCGAACGGTCCCGAACCCGCCTGAGGGAACCGAACCGGGAGGAGCCGAACCGGGAGGAGCCGAACCGGGAGGAGCTCCGGAGAGACCGAACGGTCCCGAACCCGCCTGAGGGAGCCGAACCGGGAGGAGCCGAACCGAGAGGAGCCCAACTGCTCCGGAGGGATCGAACGGTCCTGAACCGGCCCGAGGGAGCCGAACCGTCCCGAACCACCCGAACCGGGAGGAGCCCAACTGCTCCGGAGGGACCGAACGGTCCCGAACCCGCCTGAGGGAACCGAACCGTCCCGAACCCGCCTGAGGGAACCGAACCGTCCCGAACCCGCTCCGGACAGACCCGAACCGTCCCGAACCGGGAGGAGCCCAACCGCTCCGGAGAGACCCGAACCGTCCCAAACCGCCCGAGCCGGGAGGAGCCGAACCGTCCCGAACCACCCGAACCGTCCCGAACCACCCGAACCGGCAGCGTCCCGCGCCAAGGGACCGGAACCCGCCCGGAGGGGACCCGAACCGGGACCCCGAACCGGGACCCGAACCGGGACCCCGAACCAGGACCCCGAACCGGGACCCCGAACCGGGACCCCGAACCGGGACCCCGAACCGGGACCCGAACCGGCACCGTCCCGTCCGTAAGGACCCGAACCGAACTCCCCAAAAACTCCTCCGGAACAGCCCGAACGCGCTCGGGTGAGTGCCGGGACCCTCGGGGGTCTCCCCGGACCTCGGGGGTCTCCTCCAGAACTTTGGGGTCTCCTCTGCCCTTCGGGGGTCTCCCCCGGAACTTTGGGGTCTCCTCCGCCCCCTCGGGAGTCTACCCGCCCCTCGGGGGTCTCCCCGGACCCTCGGGGGTCTCCCCCGGAACTTTGGGGTCTCCTCCGCCTCTCGGGGGTCTCCTCCAGAACTTTGGGGTCTCCTCCGCCCCTCGGGGGTCTCCTCCAGATCCTTGGGGTCTCCCGGGACCCTCGGGGGTCTCCTCCGCCCCCCGGGGGTCTCCCCCAGAACTTTGGGGTCTCCTCCGCCCCTCGAGGGTCTCCCCCGTCCCCCGGGGGTCTCCTCCGCCCCTCGGAGGTCTCCCCCATATCCTTGGGGTCTCCCCCATATCCTTGGGGTCTCCCCCATATCCTTGGGGTCTCCCTCGCCTTTCGGGGGTCTCCCCCAGAACTTTGGGGTCTCCCCCGCCTCTCGGGGGTCTCCTCCTCCCCTCGGGGGTCTCCCCCGCCCCCCGGGGGTCTCCCCGTCCCCCGGGACCCCCGCCCATCACCCACAGGATGCAGCCAGCGCCCGGCCGGGGCGGGGATGAGGCGGGGGCGGGGGGAGAGGAAGGAGAATTTTCCGAGGCCTTTTATGGGCACAGCCCTGACCGCGCCCACCCCCGGGACCCCCGGGACCCCCGGGGGGAACCCCAGGATCCCCCCAGTGCAGGGAATCCCCCCCCCCAAAATCCCAGTTTCCTTCACTCCTTCCAGCCCCCCAAAACCCTCTCCAGCCTCCCCAAAATCCTCTCCAGCCCCCCAAAATCCTCTCCACTCCCCCAAAACCCTCTCCAGCCCTCCATTAAAAAATAAATTACAAAAAGAAAAAAAAAAAGTTTTAAAATTTACCCCAAATACCATTAAAAAATAAATTATCAAAAAAAAAAACCCACAAAAAAAAGTAAATGTTTAACCCCCGGACCCCATTAAATAATAAATTATGAAAAAAAACCCCACACAAATAAAGGTAAAAATTTAACCCCAACCCCATTAAAAAATAAATTACAAAAAGAAAACTAAAATTAAAAATTTACCCCCAATAACCAAATACCCCCCAGTACCCACCCCAAAACCCCCCAAGCCCCCCAATACCCACTCCAAAACACCCCAATACCCAAATACCCCCCAAAACCCCCCAATACCCACCCAGCACCCCAATACCCAATACCCAAATACCCAATACCCAATACCCAAATACCCAAATACCCCCCAATACCCACCCAGCACCCAATATCCAATATCCAAATACCCAATACCCAACCCAATCCCCACCCCAAAACCCCCCAATACCCACCCCAAGACCCCTCAATACCCAAATACCCAATACCCAAATACCCACCCCAAAACCCAATACCCAAAACCCCCAATACCCCAATACCCCAATACCCAAATAGCCACCCCAAAACCCCCAATACCCAAATACCCCAATACCCCCATACCCCCGAATACCCAAATACCCCAATACCCCCATACCCCCCAATACCCCAATACTCCAATAACCCCCAATACCCCAATACCCCCCAATACCCCCCAATACCCAAACCCCCAACACCCAAACCCCCCGTAACCCCCCGAAACCCTGTCCCCCTCTCTCCGCAGCCGCCGCGATGCCCGCCCCGTGCCGCCCCCCGTCCCTTCTGCGCTGCGTCCAGGCCCTCAGCGCGCTGCTGGCGCTGGCGCTGGCCGCGGCCCCGGGCTACTGGCACTCGGGCGAGGGCGACGGCTGCCTGTCCGCCTGGGCCTTGTCCTTCGTCTTCACCCTCCTCCTCCTCCTCCACGACGCCCTCCGCCGCCCGCCGCCCCGCCGCGACCTCCCGCTGGCCCTGGCGCTGGCCGCCGCCATGGCTTGCGCCACCGCCACCGTCCTGTGGCCGCTGGGCCACCTGCGCGGGCACGAGGGCGGCCAAGGTCGCCCCCGCGCCCTCCGCGCCGCCGCCGCCGCCGCCTCGGCCGTGGCCACGCTGGCCTACGCCGCCGAGGTCGCCCGGGACCGGGCGCGACCCGGCGAGGCCGCCCCGTACTTGGCGACCCCGTCCGGGCTGCTCAAGGTGGCCGAAGCCTTCCTCGCCCTCGTCCTCCTCGGGCTGTCGGCCGAGCTGGGCGCGGCGTCGGGGCCGGCGGCCTTGCGCTGGTGCCTGGGCATCTTCTGCGTGTCCTTCGTGCTGGGCGTGCTGCTGGTGGGGGGCTGCCTGCTGGGCTGGGGGTGGTGCGGCTGGATGCGGGACCCCGAGGGGATGCGCTGGGGGCTGGGGGTCTACGCGGGGCTGGGGGTGCTGGCCTACGGGGCGGCCACGGTGCTGTGGGCGCTCTACAGCTTCTCGGACGACGTGGGCGGCCAGGCGCGGAGACCCCACGGCTGCCCCGCCACCTGCGCCTGGGACAGGAGGGTGCTGGTGGCCGTGCTCAGCGGGCTCAACCTGGTGGCGTTCGGCGTGGATTTGGGGCAGACGGGACGGTTGGTGCTGTTGAGGGCGTGAGGGGGGGTCTCCAGGGTGAGTGGTGGTGGGGGGGGGGGATACTGGGGGGGTCAGAACAGTAACGGGGGTCTGGGGTCACCCCAGGGTGGGATCCGGCCTCTCTGGGGGTCTGGGGGTCACCCTAAGGTGGGATCCAGCCTCTCTGGGGGTCTGGGGTCTCCCGCAGGTTGGGATCGGGGTCTTTGTGGGGGTCTGGGGTGATCGCTGGGGTGGGATCAGGCTCCCAAAGGATTCTTCTGTGGAGGTTTGGGGTCCTAAGAGGGATCTGGAGGGGGATTGGGGTCTGGGGGGCACCCCGGGGTGGGATCCGGCCTCTCTGGGGGTCTGGAGTCACCCCAGGGTGGGATCCAGCATCTCTGGTGGTCTGGGGTCACCCCAGGGTGGGATCCGGCCTCTCTGGGGGTCCGGAGGTCACCCCAGGGTGGGATCAAGCTCCTAATGGGAGCCCTGGACCCTCTATAGGGCAAGACTGAGTTCCTAATGGGGGTCTGGGGTCACCCCAGGGTGGGATCCAGCATCTCTGGTGGTCTGGGGTCACCCCAGGGTGGGATCTGGCCTCTCTGGGGGTCTGGGGTCCTCTCCTGGGATTGGATCAGACTCCAAATGGGAGCCCTGGACCCTCTATGGGGCAGGATTGAGCCCCTAATGGTGGTCTGGGTGTGACCAGGTGGGATCGGGATGCTAATGGGGGTCTGGGGTCTCCCCATGGGATGAGATCAAGCCCCTCATGGGAGCCCTGGACCCTCTGTAGGGCAGGACTGAGCCGCTAATGGGGGTCTGGGGGTCACCCCAGGGTGGGATTCAACCTCTCTGCGAGTCTGGGGTCACCCCAGGGTGGGATCCAGCCTCTCTGGTGGTCTGGGGTCTCCCCAGGGTGGGATCAAGCCCCTAATGGGGGTCCTGGACCCTCTATAGGGCAGGATTGAGCCCCTAATGGGGGTCTGGGGGTGACCAGGTGGGATCGGGATGCTAATGGGGGTCTGGGGTCTCCCCGTGGAGTGAGATCGAGCCCCTCATGGGAGCCCTGGATCCTTTTTTGGGGCATTCCTGGTCCTTATCAGGGTGGGGGTCCCCTCTGGGGAGATAACGGGACCCCAGTGGGGGTCCTGGTTCCTCTGTGGGGTGGGATCCAGCCCTGGCAGGGGTCTGGGGTCACCCCAGGGTGGGGTTGGGTGCTAAATGGGTTCTGCATCCTCTATGGGGCGGGATCTGGCGATTTTGGGGCTCTGGGATCAAGTGCCTGGAGGGAAGTTGGGATCACAAGGGGGTCTTGGGGAGGGGGACACCGCCGAGGCCTTAATTTGGGGGGTGAAAATGTCATTAAAGAGATATTTCTGCTTCTTAATGAGCTGCTGAGTGTCTGTGATGGAGCGTGAGGGAGGGAAAAGTGTGGGAAATGTGAGGGGAAAATGATGGGAAACGGGAAGGGGGGAGAGGGAAAGAAATTTGAGGGGAAAAGGGGAGGGATAGGGAAAAGAGGAGAAAATGGGGAAAAAAACATGAGGGGGGAAGAGGGTAAGAAATTTGAGGGGAAAGGGGGAGGGATGGGGAAAAGAGGAGATAATGGGGAAAAAAAACTTGAGTGTGGGGAGGCTGAGGGGGAAAAGAGAGGGAAAAAGGCAGGAAGTGTGAGAGGAAAAAGGGTAGAAAAGGTGAGGGGGAAAGGGTGGGAAATGTGAGGGGGGAAAAGGGAAGAAAATATGAGGGAAAAAAGCCAGGAAATATGAAGGGAAAAGGCAGGAAGTGTGAGAGGAGAAAGGGCAGAAAATGTGAGGGGAAAAAGGGAGGGGAACGTGAGGGGGAAAATGGTGGGCAACATGAGGGGGAAGAGGGTAAGAAATTTGAGGGGAAAAGGGGAGGGATGGGGAAAAGAGGAGAAAATGGGGAAAAAACGTGAAGGGCAAAGTGTGGGAAGTGTGAGGGGGGAAAGGGTGAGAAAAGAGAGGAAAAAAGCAGCATGTGTGAGAGAAAAAGGCAGAAAATGTGAGGGGAGAAAAGGGCGGGAAACGTGAGGGGGAAAAATGGAAATGTGAGGGGGAAAGAGTGGGAAATGAGGGGGGGAAATGGTGGGAAATGTGAGGGGGAAAAGGGAAAGAAATATGAGGAGAAAAGAGCGGGAAATGTGAGGGGAGAAAATGAAGAGAAACGTGAGGGGAGAAAAAGGGGGGAAATGTGAGGGGGGAAAAAAAAGGAAATGTGAGGGGAAAAAGAGTGGGAAATTTGAGGGGGAAAATAGTGGAAAATTTAAGGAGGAAAAGGGCAGGAAATGTGAGGGGAGAAAATGAAGAGAAATGGGAGAAAAAGCAAGATCCACGAGTGGATACAGAGCCAGGAAAGACGAAGGGAAAAGAGAAGAAAAGACAAAGTGGAAAAGGTGGGAAATGTGATGGGGGCGAAAAAAAAGGAAATGTGAGGGGAAAAGTGAGGGGGGAAAAAAAAGAAATGTGAGGGGAAAAGAGTGGGGAATGTGAGGGGGAAAATGTGGGGAATGTGGGGGGGGAAAAAAGGAAATGTGAGGGGAAAAGAGTGGGGAATGTGAGGGGAAAAAGGGGAAGAAATGTGAGAGGAGAAAAAGAAGAGAAATGTGAGGGAGAAAAGGGTAGAAAATGTGAGGGGAAAAAAATAGTGGGAAACTTGTCAGGAGGGGAAAAAAAGGGTGGGAAACATGAGGGGGAAAAGAGTGGGAAATGTGAGGGGAGAAAATGGCGGGAAAAGAGAGGAGAGAAAAGGGCGGGAAATGTGAGGGGAAAAAAGGGGGGAAACATGAGGGGAAAAAAAGGAAATGTGAGGGGAAAAGTGTGGGAAATGAGAGGGGGAAATTATGGGAAATGTGAGGGGGAAAAGGAGAAGAAATGTGAGGGGAGAAGAAGAAGAGAAATGTGAGGGAAGAAAAGGGAAGGAAACATGAGGAGAGAAATGAAATGTGAGGGGGGAAAAAGGAAATGTGAGGGGGAAAGTGTGGGAAATGAGAGGGGGAAATTGTGGAAAATGTGAGGGGGAAAAGGAGAAGATATATGAGGAAAGAAAAGGGCAGGAAATGTGAGGGGAGAAAGGGTGGGAAACATGAGGGGAGAAAATGAAGAGAAATGTGAGGGGAGAAAAAGGCAGGAAATGTGAGGGGGAAAAATGGAAATGTGAGGGGGGAAAAGTGGGAAACGAGAGGGGGAAAATGGTGGGAAATGTGAGGGGGAAAGAGGAAGAAATATGAGGAGAAAAGAGCGGGAAATGTGAGGGGAGAAAAAGGGGGGAAATATGAGGGGAAAAAGGGTGAGAAATGTGATGGGGTTAAAAAAAAGGAAATGTGAGGGGAAAAAGAGTGGGAAATTTGAGGAGGAAAAGGGCAGGAAATGTGAGGGGAGAAAATGAAGAGAAATGGGAGAAAAAGCAAGATCCACGAGTGGATACAGAGCCAGGAAAGACGAAGGGAAAAGAGAAGAAAAGACAAAGTGGAAAAGGTGGGAAATGTGATGGGGGTGAAAAAAAAGGAAATGTGAGGGGAAAAGAATGGGAAATGAGAGGGGAAAAATGTGGGAAATTTGAGGGGGAAAAAAGGAAATGTGAGGGGAAAAGAGTGGGAAATTTGAGGGGGAAAATGGTGGGAAATGTGATGGGGGTGAAAAAAAAGGAAATGTGAGGGGAAAATGTGGGGAATGTGAGGGGGAAAATGTGGGAAATTTGAGGGAAAAAAAAAGGAAATGTGGGGGGAAAAGAGTTGGGAATGAGAGGGGAAAAAAAAGGAAATGTGAGGGGAAAAAAAGGAAATGTGAGGGGAAAAGAGTTGGGAATGAGAGGGGAAAAATGTGGGAAATTTGAGGGGAAAAAAAAGGAAATGTGAGGGGAAAAGAGTGGGGAATTTGAGGGGGAAAATTCCTCCCCAAAACGAAGCACAGACTCTGGGGAATTGCTCAGATTCTTTATTTTTTGGGGGTTTTTTGTCACCCACACAATCTTCTTTTCCTTCTCCCGGCCGTGCACGATGGTGCTGGGCTGGAGGTGGCGAAAATGGGGGTCAGCGCCCCAAAATTTGGGGGAATCCCCTCAAATTTGACCTCAAAATCCATCCCGCTAATTAAACACCCGCCCCCTTAAATACCCCCTAATTAAATACCCCCTAATTAAAAACCCCCTAATTAAACCTTAGCCTGAATTACAAATATACCAAATACAGCCTCAAAAATCACCATTAAATCTCCTTAATTAAAGTCCTCCCTAATTAAAATACCTAATTTAATAACTCCATTTAACTCCCTCAATTAAAGACCTTCTTAACACCCCTAATTTAACAACTCCATTAAACTCCCCCAATTAAAGACCTCCCTAATTAACACCCCTAATTTAATATTTCCATTTAACTCCCTCAATTAAAGACCTCCCCAATTAACACCCCTAATTTAATAACTCCATTTAACCCCCCCAATTAAACCCCCCAATTAAACCCCTCAATTAAAACACCCCAATTAAACCCAAGTAAAAACCAATTTAACCCCCCCAAGACCCCTCAATTAATCCCCCTCAATTAACCCCCCCAATTAACCCCCCCCAATTAACACACCCCAATCTAACAACCCAATCAAACCCCCCAATTAAAGCTGCTCTAATTAATACCCCCTCCCAACAAATTAAGCCCCCTCTCACCATTTTTTTGTCACCATCACTGAGGCACTGTGGAAGGGAGAGAAACTCATTGAGGGGGCTTCAGCTCCCCCCCAAATATCAGGAACCCCTCCCAAGGTACCCCCAAAATTTTGGGGAACCCCCCCCAAATCTTGAGGACCTCCCCAAAATTTTGGGGTGCCCCTTCTCCTTTCCATTATTCCTTCACCTCCTTGTACCACGACCCTCCCCCAGGTATCCACCACCTCCCTAAAAAATTTTGGGAACTCCTCCCCGATTTTTGGGGATCCCCCAGATTTTGGGGACCCTCCCATGATTTTGGGGACACTCCCATGATTTCGGGGACCCCCTCAAACCTTGAGGACCTCCCCCAAATTTTGGGGTGCCCCTTCTCCTTTCCATTATTCCTTCCCCCAGCACCTCCCCTTTGTACCACAACCTTCCCCCAGATATTCACAAATTCCCCCCAAATTTTGGGAACTCCTCCCCGATTTTGGGGATCCATCAGATTTTGGGGACCCCCCCATGATTTTGGGGACCCCCTCAGACCTTGAGGACCTCCCCCAAATTTTGGGGTGCCCCTTCTCCTTTCCATTATTCCTTCACCCCCTTGTACCACAACCCTCCCCCAGGTATCCACCACCTCCCTAAAAAATTTTGGGAACTCCTCCCCGATTTTGGAGATCCCCCAGATTTTGGGGACCCTCCCATGATTTTGGGGACCCCCCATGATTTCGGGGACCCCCTCAGACCTTGAGGACCTCCCCCAAATTTTGGGGTGCCCCTTCTCCTTTCCATTATTCCTTCCCCCAGCACCTCCCCCTTGTGCCACAACCTTCCCCAGATATTCACAAATTCCCCCCAAATTTTGGGAACTCCTCCCCGATTTTTGGGGATCCCCCAGATTTTGGGGACCCCCCCATGATTTTGGGGAGCCCCTCAAACCTTGAAGACCTCCCCAAATTTTCGGGTGCCCCTTCTCCTTTCCATTATTCCTTCCCCCCTTGTACCACAACCCTTCCCCAGGTATCCACCACCTCCCCCAAAATTTTGGGAACTCCTCCCCGATTTTTGGGGATCCCCCAGATTTTGGGGACCCCCCATGATTTCGGGGACCCCCTCAAACCTTGAGGACCTCCCCCAAATTTTGGGGTGCCCCTTCTCCTTTCCATTATTCCTTCACCCCCTTGTACCACAACCCTCCCCCAGGTATCCACCACCTCCCTAAAAAATTTTGGGAACTCCTCCCCGATTTTTGGGGATCCCCCAGATTTTGGGGACCCCCCCATGATTTCGGGGACCCCCTCACCCCGAATCTCGAGCCGACACTCGGTCAGGGCCTCGCCCAGCTCGTTGACAGCCCTGCAGGTGTAGGTGCCGCCGTCGAAGGGTCCCGGCTTGCGGATCAGCAGCGTCAGGACCCCCTGGCTGTGCCTGGCCAGGAATTTGGGGTCCTCCCCGATGGCCACCTGGTTCTTCAGCCACACCACCTTGGGCTGCGAGGGACACACCTGGCCAGGTGAGGCCCCAACGCACCCCAAAAATATCCCAAGGTACCCCAAAAATGCCCCAAGGTACCCCAAAAACCACCCAAGGTACCCCAAAAACTCCCAGACCTGAGGGTGGGTTCACAGCCCCACAGGGACACCCCAAAATCCCTTCCTCAGGTGAACCCCACACCTGGATCTTCAGGCTGGGAGGGGCACACCTGGGCAGGTGAGGCCCAAACGTACCCCAAAAACCACCCAAGGTACCCCAAAAACCACCCAAGGCACCCCAAAAACTCCCAGACCTGGGGATGGGTTCACAGCCTCATTATGACACCCCAAAATCCCTTCCTCAGGTGAACCCCACACCTGGTTCTTCAGCCACACCACCTTGGGCTGCGAGGGACACACCTGGCCAGGTGAGGCCCAAACGCACCCCAAAAATATCCCAAGGTACCCCAAAAACCACCCAAGGCACCCCAAAAACTCCCAGATCTGGGGATGGGTTCACAGCCCCACGGGGACACCCCGAAATCCCTCCCTCAGGTGAACCCCACACCTGGATCTTCAGGATGGGAGGGGCACACCTGGCCAGGTGAGGCCCAAACGCACCCCAAAAACCACCCAAGGTACCCCAAAAACCACCCAAGGTACCCCAAAAACCACCCAAGGTACCCCAAAAATACCCCAAGGCACCCCAAAAACCACCCAAGGCACCCCAAAAACCACCCAAGGTACCCCAAAAATGCCCCAAAACTCATCCAGGACCCCAAAATCTCCACTCAGGACCCCAAATCTCCACCCAAACCCCCCTAATTTTGGGGTGAACGTGCTCAGGGGGACCCCAAAATCCCCTCAGGACCCCAAATCTTCATCCAAACCCCCCAAATTTTGGGGTGAACATGCTCAGTGGGACCCCAAAATCCCCCCAGGACCCCCAAACTGGCCCCCAAGACCCCCCATAATTATCCAGTTAAGAGCAGAGTGGTTAATTTTTGATTCTTAACCCCAAAACCCACCCAGAACCCCCCCAAATCTCCACCTAGGACACCCAAACCCCCCTAGTTTCGGGGTGAGCGTGCTCTGGGGGACCCCAAAACCCACCCAGGACCCCCAAATCTTCATCCAAACCCCCCTAATTTTAATGGGAACAGTATCAGGGGGACCCCAAAATCCCCTCAGGACCCCAAATCTCCACCCAAACCCCCCTAATTTTGGGGTGAACATGCTCAGGGGTACCCCAAAACCTGACCAGGACCCCAAATCTTCATCCAAACCCCCCTAATTTTGGGGTGAACGTGCTCAGGGGGACCCCAAAACCTGACCAGGACCCCAAATCTTCATCCAAACCCCCGTAATTTTTGGGTGAACAGGCTCAGGGGTACCCCAAAACCTCCTCAGGACCCCCCAAACTGACCCCCATAATTATCCCCACCCATCCAGTTAAGAGCGGAATGGTTAATTTTTGATTTTTAACCCCAAAACCCACCCAGAACCCCCCCAAATCTCCACCTAGGACCCCCAAACCCCCCTAATTTCGGGGTGAGCGTGCTCTGGGGGACCCCAAAATCCCCTCAGGACCCCAAATCTCCACCCAAAGCCCCCTAATTTTAATGGGAACAGTATCAGGGGGACCCCAAATTCCTCCCAGGACCCCCAAATCTCCACCCAAACCCCAAATCTCCATCCAAAGCCCCCTAATTTCAGGGTGAACGTGCTCAGGGGGACCCCAAAATCCCCTCAGGACCCCAAATCTTCATCCAAACCCCCCCAAATTTTGGGGTGAACATGCTCAGGGGGACCCCAAAATCCCCCCAGGACCCCCAAACTGACCCCCAAGACCCCCCCATAATTATCCAGTTAAGAGTGGAGTGGTTAATTTTTGATTTTTAACCCCAAAACCCACCCAGAACCCCCCCAAATCTCCACCTAGGACCCCCAAACCCCCCTAATTTCGGGGTGAGCGTGCTCTGGGGGACCCCAAAATCCCCTCAGGACCCCAAATCTCCACCCAAAGCCCCCTAATTTTAATGGGAACAGTATCAGGGGGTCCCCAAAACCCCCTCAGGACCCCAAATCTCCATCCAAACCCCCCTAATTTTGGGGTGAACAGGCTCAGGGGGACCCCAAAATCCCCTCAGGACCCCAAATCTTCATCCAAACCCCCCTAATTTTGGGGTGAACGTGCTCAGGGGGACCCCAAAATCCCCTCAGGACCCCCAAATCTCCACCCAGGACCCCAAATCTCCACCCAAACCCCCCTAATTTTGGGGTGAACAGGCTCAGGGGGACCCCAAAATCCCCCCAGGACCCCAAATCTCCATCCAAAGCCCCCTAATTTCAGGGTGAACGTGCTCAGGGGGACCCCAAAATCCCCCCAGGACCCCCAAACTGACCCCCAAGACCCCCCCATAATTATCCAGTTAAGAGCGGAGTGGTTAATTTTTGATTTTTAACCCCAAAACCCACCCAGAACCCCCCCAAATCTCCACCTAGGACCCCCAAACCCCCCTAATTTCGGGGTGAGCGTGCTCTGGGGGACCCCAAATTCCCCCCAGGACCCCTCCCCAGACCTTGGGGTGCCCCCTGACCGCGCAGTTGAGGGCGGTGGAGTATCCGGCCACGGCGCTGCGATCCACCAGCGGGGTCAGGAACTGGGGGGCCGAGCGGAAATCGTGCTCCTGGTACTGGGGGGGCTTCAGCCGCAGCTCTGGGGGGGGGTCCCACAGCAGTTAGGGGGACCCCGAAATTCTCAAGGGGGTGAGAATTGTCTGGGGTTCCACCCCCGACCTCAAAAATGGGTGGGTGAAATCAGGGTGAGACCCCAGTGCCAAAAAAACCCCTTTAAAAATCTTCATAAAGTCACCGTTAAACACGCCAAAATTAATGCCTCACAATTAAACAGACAGCAATTCATTAAAAATACTAATTAAGAGGTTAATTAAGGCTGTGGTTTTGGGGTTGGGGGTTTGGGGATGCTGGAAGTGGTTTTGGGATCGTGGGGATCTTCCTGAGACCACAGGAAATGCAACGAATCTCTTCAAATCTACCCCAAAATCACCTCAAATCCTCCCAAAATCACCTCAAATCCTCCCAAAATCACCTCAATAGCTCCCAAAAATACCTCAACACCCCCCAAATCCCTTCAAATCTACCCCAAAATCACCTCAAATCCCCCCAAAAGCAACTCAACCCCCCCTCAATCCACCTCAAATCCCCCCAAAACCACCTTGGACCTCCTGAAAAACACCCCAAAATCACCTCAAATCCCCCAAAAAACACCTCAAATCACTGAAAAATCACCTCAAATCCCTTCAATCTCCCCACAAAACCATCTCAAATGCCCCCAAAATCACCTCAACACCCCCCAAAAACACCTCAACACCCCCCAGATCCCTTCAAATCTACCCCAAAATCACCTCAAATCCTCCCAAAATCACCTCAAATCCTCCCAAAATCACCTCAATAGCTCCCAAAAATACCTCAACACCCCCCAAATCCCTTCAAATCTACCCCAAAATCACCTCAAATCCTCCCAAAATCACCTCAAATCCTCCCAAAATCACCTCAATAGCCCCCAAAAATACCTCAACACCCCCCAAATCCCTTCAAATCTACCCCAAAATCACCTCAAATCCCCCCAAAAGCAACTCAATCGCCCCTCAATCCACCTCAAATCCCCCCAAACCACCTTGGACCTCCTGAAAAACACCCCAAAACCACCTCAAACCCCCCCAAAACCACCTCAAATCCCCCCAAAACCCCCAAATCCCTTCAGTGTCCCCCAAAACCATCTCAAACCCCTGAAAACCACATCAACATCCCCCCCAAATCTCCTCAAACCCCCCAAAAACCACCTTGAACTGCCCCTAAACCATCTCAAAACCACCTCAAACCCCCCCAAATCCACCTCAAACCTCCCCAAAACCACCTCAATCTCCCCCAAAACCACCTCAGACCCCCCCAAAACCCCCAAATCCCTTCAAACCTCCCCCAAAACCACCTCAATCCCCCCCAAAACCACCTCAAACCCCCCCCAAAACCACCTCAGATCCCCCCAAAACCACCTCAGACCCCCCAAAAACCCCCTCAAATCCCCGCAAACCCCCCCAAATCTCTCCCAAATCTCCCCTAAAACCCCCTCAAACCCCCCCCAGAGCCCCCGAATTTTGGGGTACCCGCTTTGGGGATGAGGGCGGTGTTGGAGGACAGCCCGGGTTTCTCGCTCAGCCCGCACAGGTTCCTCCCCAAATCCCTTTGATATCCCCTCAAATCCCCCCAAAATCACCTCAGATCCCCCCAAAACCCCCAAATCCCTTCAGTGTCCCCCAAAACCATCTCAAACCCTGGAAAACCACATCAACATCCCCCCCAAATCTCCTCAAACCCCCCAAAAACCACCTTGAACTGCCCCAAAACCATCTCAAAACCACCTCAAACCCCCCCAAATCCACCTCAGATCCCCCCAAAACCACCTCAATCTCCCCAAAAATCACCTCAGATCCCCCCAAAAACCACCTTGAACTGCCCCCAAACCATCTCAAAACCACCTCAAACCCCCCCAAATCCACCTCAACACCCCCAAAACCACCTCAATCTCCCCCAAAATCACCTCAGATCCCCCCAAAACCCCCAAATCCCTTCAAACCTCCCCCAAAACCACCTCAATCCCCCCCAAAACGACCTCAAACCCCCCCAAAACCACCTCAAATCCCCCCAAAACCACCTCAGACCCCCCCAAAAACCCCTCAATTCCTCAAAATCTCCCCCAAATTTCCCCAAAACCCCCTCAAACCCCCCCCAGAGCCCCCGAATTTTGGGGTACCCGCTTTGGGGATGAGGGCGGTGTTGGAGGACAGCCCGGGTTTCTCGCTCAGCCCGCACAGGTGCCCCCCCAAATCCCTTTGATCTCCCCTCAAATCCCCCCAAAATCATCTCAGATCCCCCCAAAACCCCCAAATCCCTTCAGTCTCCCCCAAAACCATCTCAAACCCTGGAAAACCACATCAACATCCCCCCCAAATCTCCTCAAACCCCCCAAAAACCACCTTGAACTGCCCCAAAACCATCTCAAAACCACCTCAAACCCCCCCAAATCCACCTCAGATCCCCCCAAAACCACCTCAATCTCCCCAAAAATCACCTCAGATCCCCCCAAAAACCACCTTGAACTGCCCCCAAACCATCTCAAAACCACCTCAAACCCCCCCAAATCCACCTCAACACCCCCAAAACCACCTCAATCTCCCCCAAAATCACCTCAGATCCCCCCAAAACCCCCAAATCCCTTCAAACCTCCCCCAAAACCACCTCAATCCCCCCCAAAACGACCTCAAACCCCCCCAAAACCACCTCAAATCCCCCCAAAACCACCTCAGACCCCCCCAAAAACCCCTCAATTCCTCAAAATCTCCCCCAAATCTCCCCCAAAACCCCCTCAAACCCCCCCCAGAGCCCCCGAATTTTGGGGTACCCGCTTTGGGGATGAGGGCGGTGTTGGAGGACAGCCCGGGTTTCTCGCTCAGCCCGCACAGGTTCCTCCCCAAATCCCTTTGATATCCCCTCAAATCCCCCCAAAATCACCTCAGATCCCCCCAAAACCCCCAAATCCCTTCAAACCTCCCCCAAAACCATCTCAAACCCCTGAAAACCACATCAACATCCCCCCCAAATCACCTCAAACCCCCCAAAAACCACCTTGAACTGCCCCAAAACCATCTCAAAACCACCTCAAACCCCCCCAAATCCACCTCAAACCTCCCCAAAACCACCTCAATCTCCCCAAAAATCACCTCAGATCCCCCCAAAACCCCCAAATCCCTTCAAACCTCCCCCAAAACCATCTCAAACCCCCCCAAAACCATCTCAAACCCCCCCCCAAAACCACCTCAGATCCCCCCAAAACCACCTCAGACCCCCCAAAAACCCCCTCAAATCCCCGCAAACCCCCCCAAATCTCTCCCAAATCTCCCCTAAAACCCCCTCAAACCCCCCCCAGAGCCCCCGAATTTTGGGGTACCCGCTTTGGGGATGAGGGCGGTGTTGGAGGACAGCCCGGGTTTCTCGCTCAGCCCGCACAGGTTCCTCCCCAAATCCCTTTGATCTCCCCTCAAATCCCCCCAAAATCACCTCAGATCCCCCCAAATCCCTTCAAACCCCCCAAACCCACCTCAAATCCCCCCAAAACCCCCAAATCCCTTCAGTGTCCCCCAAAACCATCTCAAACCCTGGAAAACCACATCAACATCCCCCCCAAAACCACCTCAAACCCCCCAAAAACCACCTTGAACTGCCCCTAAACCATCTCAAAACCACCTCAAACCCCTCCAAATCCACCTCAAACCCCCCCAAATCTACCTCAGATCTCCCCAAAACCACCTCAATCTCCCCAAAAATCACCTCAGATCCCCCCAAAAACCACCTTGAACCGCCCCCAAACCATCTCAAAACCACCTCAAACCCCTCCAAATCCACCTCAAACCTCCCCAAAACCACCTCAATCTCCCCCAAAATCACCTCAGATCCCCCCAAAACCCCCAAATCCCTTCAAACCTCCCCCAAAACCATCTCAAACCCCCCCAAAACCATCTCAAATCCCCCCAAAACCACCTCAGAACCCCCCAAAAACCCCTCAACTCCCCAAAATCTCCCCCAAAACCCCCTCAGACCCCCCCCAGAGCCCCCGAATTTTGGGGTACCCGCTTTGGGGATGAGGGCGGTGTTGGAGGACAGCCCGGGTTTCTCGCTCAGCCCGCACAGGTTCTCGCTGAACACCTTGAACAGGTACTCGTTGCCCATCACCAGCTCCGAGGCCGTGCAGCGCAGGGGCCGGTTGTGCTCGTACACCGTGAACCACTCCTGCGGTTTGGGGGGGGGGGTTTCGGGGGGTCGTGAGGGGGTTTTTTTTGGGGGGGTTGTTTTGGGGGAGGTTTGGGGGAGCTGAGGGGTTTTGGGGGCATTTGAGGTGGTTTTGGGGGAGTTGGAGGTGGTTTTGGGGGAGGTTTGGGGGAGCTGAGGGGTTTTTGGGGGGAGCTGAGGGGGTTTTGGGGCATTTGAGGTGGTTTTGGGGGAGTTGGAGGTGGTTTTGGGGGAGGTTTGGGGGAGCTGAGGGGTTTTTGGGGGGAGCTGAGGGGGTTTTGGGGCATTTGAGGTGGTTTTGGGGGAGTTGGAGGTGGTTTTGGGGGAGGTTTGGGGGAGCTGAGGGGTTTTTGGGGGGAGCTGAGGGGTTTTGGGGGCATTTGAGGTGGTTTTGGGGGAGTTGGAGGTGGTTTTGGGGAGGTTTGGGGGAGCTGAGGGGTTTTTGGGGGGAGCTGAGGGGGTTTTGGGGCATTTGAGGTGGTTTTGGGGGAGTTGGAGGTGGTTTTGGGGGAGGTTTGGGGGAGCTGAGGGGTTTTTGGGGGGAGCTGAGGGGGTTTGGGGGCATTTGAGGTGGTTTTGGGGGAGTTGGAGGTGGTTTTGGGGAGGTTTGGGGGAGCTGAGGGGTTTTGGGGGCATTTGAGGTGGTTTTGGGGGAGTTGGAGGTGGTTTTGGGGAGGTTTGGGGGAGCTGAGGGGTTTTTGGGGGGAGCTGAGGGGGTTTTGTGGCATTTGAGGTGGTTTTGGGGGAGATTTTGGTGAGTTGAGGGGTTTTGGGGCATTTGAGGTGGTTTTGGGGAGGTTTGGGGGAGCTGAGGGGTTTTTGGGGGGAGCTGAGGGGGTTTTGGGGCATTTGAGGTGGTTCTTGGGGGGGTTGGAGGTGGTTTTGGGGAACTTTGGGGGAGATTTTGGGGACTTGATGGGTTTTTGGGGAAGATTTCAGGTGGCTTTGGGGAGGTTTGGGGGAGATTTTGGGGAGTTGAGGGGTTCTTGGGGGGGTTTGAGGAGGTTTTGGGGGAGATTTTGGGGAGTTGAGGGGTTTTGGGGGGTTTGAGGTGGTTTTGGGGGAGGTTTGGGGGAGATTTTGGGGGTTTTGGGGGGAGCTGAGGGGGTTTGGGGGCATTTGAGGTGTTTTTGGGGGAGTTTGAGGTGGTTTTGGGGAGGTTTGGGGGAGCTGAGGGGTTTTGGGGCATTTGAGGTGGTTCTTGGGGGGGTTTGAGGTGGTTTTGGGGGAGATTTTGGGAAATTGAGGGGTTTTTGGGGGGGTTGGAGGTGGTTTTGGTGAGGTTTTGGGGGAGATTTTGGGAAATTGAGGGGTTTTTGGGGGGGTTTGAAGTGGTTTTGGGGGAGATTTTGGGGAATTTAAGGGTTTTTGGGGGGCGTTGAGGTGGTTTTAGGGAGGTTTGGGGGAGATTTTGGGGATTTGAGGGGTTTTTGGGGGCTTTGAGTTGTTTTTGGGAAGGTTTAGGGGAGATTTTGGGGAGTTGAGGGGTTTTTGGGGGGGTTTGAGGTGGTTTTGGGGAGGTTTGGGGAAGAATTTTGGGCACTGCAGGATTTTTGGGGAAGATTTGAGGTGGTTTTGGGGAGGTTTTGGGGGAGATTTTGGGGTGCTGAGTGGATTTGGGGGTTCAATTCAAGATTTCGGGGTTCCATTGACGATTTGTGGGTTCCACTCAGAATTTGGGTGCTTAATTCAGGATTTTGGGGTTCAATTCAACATTTGTGATTTCCACTCAAAATCTGGGGGTTCCCTTGAGGATTTTGGGGTTCAGTTCAAGATTTGGGGGTTCCATTGACAATCTGGGTGTTCCATTCAGAATTTGGGGGATCCTTTGAGGATTTGGGGGCTCCACTCAGAATTTGTGGGTTCCACTCAGAATTTGGGGGCTTAATTCAGGATTTTAGGGTTCAATTCAAGATTTGTGATTTCCGCTCAAAATCTGGGGGTTCCCTTGAGGATTTTGGGGTTCCGTTCAGGATTCTGGGGGTTCCCCCGGGCGGATTTTGGGGCGCTGCCCCCTCACCATGGTTCTCTTGTCGGCCTTCATGATGGTGTAGCCGGTGATTTCGGCGTTGCCGTCGTCCTCGGGGGGCTCCCACTCCACCAGCGCGTTGAACCCCCAAACCTCCTTCACCTGCACCTTCCGGGGGGGCCCCGGCCGCTCTGGGACGGGGGGAACGCCTCAGGTACACCCCAAAAATCACCCCGAAAACACCCCAAAAACATACCCAAAACCACCCCAAAAACACCCCAAAAACTTACCCAAAAACACCCCAAAAACACCCAAAGAAACCCCAAAATATCCCAAAAAACACCCCAGAAAAACCAAAAAATCAACCAAAACACTCCAAAAATATATCCAAAAACATGCCAAAAATATACCCAAAAACACCCCAAAAACATACCCAAAACCACACCAAAAATCACCCCGAAAACACCCCAAAAACATACCCAAAAACACACCAAAAATCACCCCAAAAACACCCCAAAAACATCCAAAGAAACCCCAAAATATCCCAAAAAACAACCCAGAAAAAACAAAAAATCACCCCAAAACCGCCCCAAAAATATACCCAAAAACACTCCAAAAATATACCCAAAAACACTCCAAAAATATACCCAAAACCAGTTCAAAAATATACCCAAAAATATACCCAAAAACACCCCAAAAATATACCCAAAAAACACCCCCAAAACCCACAAAAAAAACCCCAAAAACATGCAAAGAAACCCCAAAATATCCCAAAAAACAACCCAGAAAAAACAAAAACCAAAAAAACACCACCCCAAAATCCCCCAAAATCCTCAAAAAAAACCAGCCAAAAAACCATCCCAGTGCTCCCAGTCCCTCCCAGTGCTCCCAGTTCCCAATCCCAGTACCCAGCCCAGTTCCCCCAGTTGCTGTCCCATCACTCCCAGTCCTCCCAGTCCATCCCAGTGCTCCCAGTCCCCAATCCCAGTGCCCAGCCCTGTTCCCCTCACACCATTCCCATCCCTCCCAGTCCCTCCCAGTCCCTCCCAGTCCATCCCAGTGCTCCCAGTCTCTCCCAGTGCTCCCAGTTCCCAATCCCAATGCCCAGTCCCAGTTCACCCAGTTCCCCCAGTTGCCGTCCCATCACTCCCAGTGCTCCCAGTTCCCAATCCCAGTGCCCATCCCTGTTCCCCTCACACCATTCCCATGTTTCCCATCCCTTCCATCCCTCCCAGTCCCTCCCAGTGCTCCCAGTTACCGACGACGCGCAGGCGCATCTCGGCCGTGTCCTCCATGCCCTCGATGCCAACAGAGCCTGGCATTCCCAGTGCTCCCAGTGCTCCCAGTCCCCAATCCCAGTGCCCAGACCCAGTTCCCTTCTCACCATTCCCATCCCTCCCAGTCCCTCCCAGTCCATCCCAGTGCTCCCAGTTCCCAATCCCAATGCCCAGACCCAGTTCCCCCAGTTGCCGTCCCATCACTCCCATCCCTCCCAGTCCCTCCCAGTGCTCCCAGTTCCCAATCCCAGTGCCCAGCCCTGTTCCCTTCTCACCATTCCCATGTTTCCCATCCCTCCCAGTCTCTCCCAGTGCTCCCAGTTCCCAATCCCAATGCCCAGTCCCAGTTCACCCAGTTCATCCAGTTGCCGTCCCATCACTCCCAGTCCTCCCAGTCCATCCCAGTGCTCCCAGTCCCCGACCCCAGTGCCCAGCCCTGTTCCCCTCACACCATTCCCATGTCTCCCATCCCTCCCAGTGCTCCCAGTCCCTCCCAGTGCTCCCAGTTACCGACGACGCGCAGGCGCATCTCGGCCGTGTCCTCCATGCCCTCGATGCGCACGCTGAGCCTGGCATTCCCAGTGCTCCCAGTTCCCAATCCCATCACTCCCAGTCCCTCCCAGTCCATCCCAGTGCTCCCAGTCCCTCCCAGTGCTCCCAGTTACCGACGACGCGCAGGCGCATCTCGGCCGTGTCCTCCATGCCCTCGATGCCAACAGAGCCTGGCATTCCCAGTGCTCCCAGTTCCCAATCCCAGTGCCCAGCCCTGTTCCCCTCACACCATTCCCATCCCTCCCAGTCCCTCCCAGTCCATCCCAGTGCTCCCAGTCTCTCCCAGTGCTCCCAGTTCCCAATCCCAATGCCCAGTCCCAGTTCACCCAGTTCATCCAGTTGCCGTCCCATCACTCCCAGTGCTCCCAGTCCTCAATCCCAGTACCCAGCCCAGTTCCCTTCACACCATTCCCATGTCTCCCATCCCTCCCAGTCCATCCCAGTGCTCCCAGTTCCCAATCCCAATGCCCAGACCCAGTTCCCCCAGTTGCCGTCCCATCACTCCCAGTGCTCCCAGTTCCCAATCCCAGTGCCCAGCCCTGTTCCCCTCACACCATTCCCATCCCTCCCATCCCTCCCAGTCGCTCCCAGTGCTCCCAGTTACCGACGACGCGCAGGCGCATCTCGGCCGTGTCCTCCATGCCCTCGATGCCAACACTGAGCCTGGCATTCCCAGTGCTCCCAGTGCTCCCAGTCCCCAATCCCAGTGCCCAGCCCTGTTCCCCTCACACCATTCCCATGTTTCCCATCCCTCCCAGTCCGTCCCAGTGCTCCCAGTTCCCAATCCCAGTGCCCAGCCCTGTTCCCCTCACACCATTCCCATGTTTCCCATGTCTCCCATCACTCCCAGTGCTCCCAGTCCTCAATCCCAGTGCCCAGCCCTGTTCCCTTCTCACCATTCCCATCCCTCCCCTCCCAGTCCCTCCCAGTCCCTCCCAGTCCCTCCCAGTTACCGACGACGCGCAGGCGCATCTCGGCCGTGTCCTCCATGCCCTCGATGCGCACGCTGAGCCTGGCATTCCCAGTGCTCCCAGTTCCCAATCCCAGTGCTCCCAGTCCGTCCCAGTGCTCCCAGTCCCCAATCCCAGTGCTCCCAGTTCCCAATCCCAGTGCTCCCAGTTCCCAATCCCAGTGCCCAGCCCTGTTCCCCTCACACCATTCCCATGTCTCCCATCCCTCCCAGTCCATCCCATCCCTCCCAGTCCCTCCCAGTGCTCCCAGTTACCGACGACGCGCAGGCGCATCTCGGCCGTGTCCTCCATGCCCTCGATGCGCACGCTGAGCCCGTAGCGCCCCGAGTGCCCCCTGGCGGCGGCGCGGATGAAGAACACCGTGTCGCGGTCCGACGTGCGCACGTGCACGTCCTCGCCCAGGGGCCCGCCCTCCTTCGTCCACGTGACCTGGGGGCGGGGCTTACCCTGCCGGGGGGCGGGGCTTGGTCAGACCCCATGGGGGGGGGTGGGGATGGGGGGTCCCTATGGGGCTGTGGGGTCCCTATGGGGCTGTGGGGCTGGGGGGTCCCTATGGGGCTGTGGGGTCCCTATGGGGCTGTGGGGTCCCTATGGGGCTGTGGGGCTGGGGGGTCCCTATGGGGCTGTGGGGTCCCTATGGGGCTGTGGGGCTGTGGGGTCCCTATGGGGCTGGGGGGTCCCTATGGGGCTGTGGGGTCCCTATGGGGCTGTGGGGCTGTGGGGTCCCTATGGGGCTGTGGGGGTGTGGGGCTGTGGGGTCCCTATGGGGCTGTGGGGGTGTGGGGCTGTGGGGTCCCTATGGGGCTGTGGGGTCCCTATGGGGCTGTGGGGGTGTGGGGCTGTGGGGTCCCTATGGGGCTGTGGGGTCCCTATGGGGCTGTGGGGGTGTGGGGCTGTGGGGTCCCTATGGGGCTGGGGTGTCCCTATAGGGCTGTGGGGTCCCTATGGGGCTGTGGGGTCCCTATGGGATCTATGGAGTCCCTATGGGGCTGTGGGGTCCCTATGGGATCTATGGAGTCCCTATGGGGCTGTAGGGTCCCTATGGGGCTGTGGGGTCCCTATGGGGCTGTGGGGTCCCTATGAGGCTGTGGGGGTGTGGGGCTGGGGTGTCCCTATGGGGCTGTGGGAGTGTGGGGTCCCTATGGGGCTGGGGTGTCCCTATGGGGCTGTGGGGTCCCTATGGGGCTGTGGGGTCCCTATGGGATCTATGGAGTCCCTATGGGGCTGTGGGGTCCCTATGGGGCTGTGGGGCTGGGGTGTCCCTATGGGGCTGTGGGAGTGTGGGGTCCCTATGGGGCTGAGGTGTCCCTATGGGGCTGTGGGGCTATGGGGTCCCTATGGGGCTGTGGAGTCCCTATGGGGCTGTGGGGTCCCTATGGGGCTGTAGGGCTGTGGGGCTGTGGGGTCCCTATGGGATCTATGGGGCTGTGGGGTCCCTATGGGGCTGGGGTGTCCCTATGGGGCTGGGGTGTCCCTATGGGATCTGTGGGGCTGTGGGGTCCCTATGGGGCTGTGGGGGTGTGGGGCTGGGGTGTCCCTATGGGATCTGTGGGGCTGGGGTGTCCCTATGGGATCTATGGGGTCCCTATGGGGCTGTGGGGTCCCTATGGGATCTGTGGGGCTGATTTGTCCCTATGGGGCTGAGTTACCACTCCAAATCTATACGGCAGAGCTCCCCTATGGGTCTGAATTTCCCCAATAAATCTATAGGGCAGAGCTGCCCCTATGGGGCTGAATTTCCCCAATAAATCTATAGGGCAGAGCTCCCCTATGGGGCTGAATTTCCCCTACAAATCTATAGGGCAGAGCTCCCCTATGGGGCTGAATTTCCCCTACAAATCTATAGGGCAGAGCTCCCCTATGGGGCTGAATTTCCCCAATAAATCTATAGGTCCGAGCTGCCCCTATAGGGCTCCCCATGGGGCGGCTGCCCCATAAGTTGTGGGTCCCGGCTCACCTGGAAGGGGATCACCAGGTTCACCTGCTCCCCCACCTTCCTCACGTACGTCTGCCGCAGGTGCCGCGGCAGCCGGATTTTGGGGCGCTCTGGGGGGGTGCGACAACGCTTGGGGGGGGTCTATGGGGCAGAACCCCCAAATTTGGGGTCCCACCCCAATTTTGGGGTCATCGCTCCCCCCCCTTATTCACAAATTCCCCCCAAATTTGGGGTCCCACCTCGATTTTGGGGTCATCGCTCCCCCCCCTTATTCACAAATTCTCCCCAAATTTGGGGTCCCACCCCAATTTTGGGGTCATCGCTCCCCCCCCTTATTCACAAATTCCCCCCAAATTTGGGGTCTCCCCCCGATTTTGGGCTCCTTCCCCATTTTTGGGGTCCCACCCCAATTTTGGGATCTCTCCCTATTTTTAGGGTCTCTCCCCATTTTTGGGGTCTTTCCCCATTTTTAGGGTCACTCCCCATTTTCCGTCTCCTCCAAATTTTTGGGGTCACTGCCCAATTTTGGGTTCCCACCTGATTTTTAGGGTCACCCCCCATTTTTAGGGTCCTTCTTCAATTTTGGGGTCCCTCCTCATTTTTGTAGTCCCTCCCCAATATTGGGGTCCTACCCAATTTTGGGGTCCCACCTCATTTCTGGGGTCTCTCCCCATTTTGGGGGTCTCTCCCCATTTTTGGGCTCCTTCCCCAATTTTGGGGTCCCACCTCATTTCTGGGGTCTCTCCCCATTTCTGGGCTCCTTCCCCAATTTTTAGGGTCCTCCAAATTTTTGGGACCCCCCTAATTTCGGGATTCCCCCCTGATTTGGGGGTCCCTCCCGCGATGTTTTGGGGTCTCCCCTAATTTCAGCCTCCCCCCCAATTTCAGCCTCCTCCCCTAATTTTGGGCTCCCCCCCTGATTTGGGGGTGTTCCCCCTAATTCGGGGCTAACCCCGCGATTTTGGGGGTGCCCCCCGTGATTTTGGGGATACCCCCTCAGATTTGGGGGGTGCCCCCCGTGATTTTGGGGATACCCCCTCAGATTTGGGGGTGCCCCTCTGATTTCAGGTTTCTCCCCAAATTTCGGGACCCCCCCCCCAATCCCGCCATGCCCCCCTTTATTCGGAGCCACCCCCCCGTGATTCAGAGCCACCCCCCGGATTTTGGGGCTAACCCCCCGTAATTTTGGGGGTGCCCCCCGTGATTTTGGGGATACCCCCTCAGATTTGGGGGTGCCCCACTGATTTCAGGTTTCTCCCCAAATTTCGGGACCCCCCCCCAATTTCAGCCTCCCCCCCATTCCCGCTGTGTCCCCCTTTATTCGGAGCCACCCCCCCCGTGATTCGGTGCCACCCCCCGGATTTCGGTGCCACCCCCCGTAATTTTGGGGGTGCCCCCCGTGATTTTGGGGTGCCCCGGGGCGCACCCACGATCTCGCGGATGGTGACGGGCTGGGCCATGGTGGCCGGGGGGCTGCGGCCCGCGATGTTGACGCCCACCACGCGGAACAGGAGCTTCTCCCCCGTGGGCAGCCCCCGCACGGTGAGGCCGCAGCGCTCCACCAGCTCCGTGTTCGCGGGGGTCCACGTGGACTCTGGGGGGCCGAAATTGGGGTTAGGGGGTCGGGGGTATCGGATTTGGGGGGTTAGGGGGTCGGGGGTTATTGGATTTTGGGGTTGTGGAGTTGGGGGTTATTGGGTTTTGGGGCTGGGGGCTCCACCAGCTCCGTGTTCGCGGGGGTCCACGTGGACTCTGGGGGGCCGAAATTGGGGTTAGGGGGTCGGGGGTACCAAATTTTGGGGTTGTGGGGTTGGGGGTTATTGGATTTTGGGGTTAGGGGGTCGGGGGGTGTCGGATTTTGGGGGGTTATGGGGTCAGGAAAGGGGTTTTGGGGCTGGGGGCTCCACCAGCTCCGTGTTCGCGGGGGTCCACGTGGACTCTGGGGGGCCGAAATTGGGGTTAGGGGGTCGGGGGTACCGGATTTGGGGGGTTAGGGGGTTGGGGGTACCGGATTTGGGGGGTTATGGGGTCGGGGGGTATCAGATTTTGGGGTTATGGGGTTGGGGGTACCGGATTTTGGGGTTTTGGGGCTGGGGGCTCCACCAGCTCCGTGTTCGCGGGGGTCCACGTGGACGCTGGGGGGCCGAAATTGGGGTTAGGGGGTCGGGGGTACCAAATTTTGGGGTTGTGGGGTTGGGGGTTATTGGATTTGGGGGGTTATGGGGTCAGGAAAGGGGTTTTGGGGCTGGGGGCTCCACCAGCTCCGTGTTCGCGGGGGTCCACGTGGACTCTGGGGGGCCGAAATTGGGGTTAGGGGGTCGGGGGTACCAAATTTTGGGGGGTTATGGATTTGGGGAGGGGGTTATGGGGTCGGGGGGTATCGGATTTGGGGGGTTATGGGGTTGGGGGTCTCGGATTTTGGGGTTATGGGGTTGGGGGTATCGGATTTGGGGGGTTAGGGGGTTGGGGGTCTCAGATTTTGGGGTTTTGGGGCTGGGGGCTCCACCAGCTCCGTGTTCGCGGGGGTCCACGTGGCCTCTGGGGGGCCAAATCTGGGCTTAGGGGTTCGGAGTTACCAAATTTTGGGATCCCACCCCAAAATTTTGGGGTGCCCCACTCACCACCCCTCCCCAGTCCACCTCGATGCACCCCAAACTTTTGATTTCCCATAAAATTTTGGTATCGCCCCAAATTTCAGCCATTCCCAACAAGCTTTTGGATCCCAACCAAAATCTATTGGATTTTCCCCAAAATTTTGGATTTTCCCCCGAATTTTTGGATTCCCCCCGGATTTTGGGGTGCCCACTCACCACCCCTCCCCAGTCCACCTCGATGCACCCCAAAATTTTGATTTCCCACGAAATTTTGTGATTGTTCCAAATTTCAGCCATTCCCACCAAGTTTTTTGGTCTTAACCGAAATTTTTTGGATTTTCCCCAAAATTTTGGGGTTCCCCTGAATTTTTGGATTCCCCCCAAATTTTGGGGTGCCTCACTCCCCAGTCCACCTCGATGTCCCCCAAATTTTGGAATTCCCACCAAATCTGGGGTCACCCCAAATTTCTGCCATTCCCACCAAGTTTTTTGGTCGTAACCGAAATTTTTTGGATTTTCCCCCAAATTTTGGGATTCCCCCAAAATTCTGGGACTTCCCCCTAAATTTTGGGGTGCCCCACTCTCCAGTCCACCTCGATGTCCCCCAAATTTTGGGATTCCCATGAAATTCTGGTATCGCTCCAAATTTCAGCCATTCCCACCAAGTTTTTTGGTCGTAACTGAAATTTTTTGGATTTTCCCCAAATTTTTTGGATTCCCCCCCAAATTTTGGGACTTCCCCCCAAATTTTGGGGTACCCCACTCCCCAGTCCACCTCGATGTCCCCCAAATTTTGGGATTCCCATGAAATTCTGGTATCGCTCCAAATTTCTGCCATTCCCAACAAGTTTTTTGGTCGTAACCAAAATTTTTTGGATTTTCCCCCAAATTTTGGGGATCCCCCCAAATTCTGGGACTTCCCCCCAAATTTTGGGGTGCCCCACTCCCCAGTCCACCTCGATGTCCCCCAAAATTTGGGATTCCCATGAAATTCTGGTATCGCTCCAAATTTCTGCCATTCCCACCAAGTTTTTTGGTCGTAACCGAAATTTTTTGGATTTTCCCCCAAATTTTGGAATTCCCCCAAAATTCTGGGACTTCCACCCAAATTTTGGGGTACCCCACTCCCCAGTCCACCTCGATGCCCCCAAATTTTGGAATTCCCACCAAACTTCGGTATCACTCCAAATTTCAGCCATTCCCACCAAGTTTTTTGGTCGTAACTGAAATTTTTTGGATTTTCCCCCAAATTTTGGAATTCCCCCAAAATTCTGGGACTTCCCCCCAAATTTTGGGGTGCCCCACTCCCCAGTCCACCTCGATGTCCCCCAAACTTTTGATTTCCCATAAAATTTTGGTTTCGCCCCAAATTTCAGCCATTCCCACCAAGTTTTTTGGTCGTAACGGAAATTTTTTGGATTTTCCCCAAATTTTTTGGATTCCCCCCCAAATTTTAGGGTTCCCCCCGGATTTTGGGGTGCCCACTCACCCCCTTCGCGGCACCACTCCACCAGGTAGCCGTCGATGCCGCCGGCGCCCAGGCGCTCGGGCGGGCGCCACTTGAGCGTGGCCGTGGTGTCGGTGACGTCCTCCAGCACCAGGTGGGTGGGTTCGCTGGTGGGGGCTGCGGGGGGACCCCAAAAATCACCCCAAAATGATCACCCCAAAAAATCGACCCCAAAATGATCGACCCCAAAATTATCGACCCAAAAAGATCAACCCCAAAATGATCGACCCCAAAAATCACCCCAAAATTATCGACCCAAAAAGATCGACCCCAAAATGATCGACCCCAAAAATCACCCCAAAATTATCGACCCAAAAAGATCAACCCCAAAATGATCGACCCCAAAAATCAACCCGAAATCGTCAACCCCAAAATCACCCCAAAATTATCGACCCAAAAAATCGACCCCAAAATGATCGACCCCAAAAATCACCCCAAAATGATTGACCCAAAAAGATCAACCCCAAAATGATCGACCCCAAAAATCACCCCAGAATTATCAACCCAAAAAGATCAACCCCAAAATGATCGACCCCAAAAATCACCCCAAAATTATCGACCCAAAAAGATCGACCCCAAAATGATCGACCCCAAAAATCACCCCAAAATTATCGACCCAAAAAGATCAACCCCAAAATGATCGACCCCAAAAATCACCCCAAAATGATCACCCCAAAAAATCGACCCCAAAATGATCGACCCCAAAAATCACCCCAAAATTATCGACCCAAAAAGATCGACCCCAAAATGATCGACCCCAAAAATCACCCCAAAATTATCGACCCCAAAAAATCGACCCCAAAATGATCGACCCCAAAAATCACCCCAAAATTATCACCCCAAAATGATGCACCCCAAAATTCAGCCCGAAATTCGAAACCCCAAAATTCAGCCCGAAATCGTCGACACCGAAATGGTCGACCCCAAAAATCGACGCAAAATGGTCGACTCCAAAAATCAACACAAAATGGTCGACCCCAAAATGGTCGACCCCAAAAATCACCCCAAAATTATTGACCCAAAAAGATCAACCCCAAAATGATGGACCCCAAAAATCAACCCGAAATTATGAACCCCAAAAACCAGCCCCAAATCCTCAACCCCAAAATGATCGACCCCAAAAATCACCCCAAAATTATTGACCCCAAAAATCAACCCGAAATCCTCAACCCCAAAATTATCAACCCAAAAATCACCCCAAAATGGTCGACCCCAAAAATCACCCCAAAATGGTCGACCCCAAAAAATCGACCCGAAATTATGAACCCCAATAATCAACCTGAAATCCTCAACCCCAAAATGGTCGACCCCAAAAATCACCCCAAAATTATTGACCCGAAAAATCACCCCAAAATGGTCGACCCCAAAATGATCGACCCCAAAAATCACCCCAAAATTATCAACCCCAAAAATCTCCCCCAAATCCCCCTCAAATCCCCACCAGGACCCCCAAAATCTCCTTAAATTCCCCCAAATACCCCTGGGACCCCCAGACCCAATCCGGGACCCCCAAAATACTCCCCAAATTCCCTCCAGGACCCCCCAAATCCCCCTGGGTACCCCCAGACCCAATCCAGGACCCCCAAAATACTCCCCAAATTCCCTCCAGGACCCCCCAAATCCCCCCCAAACCCACCGGGACCCCCCAAATCCTCCCCAAATCCCCTCCAGGAGCCCCCAGACCCAATCCGGGACCCCCAAATCCTCCCCAAATCCCCTCCAGGAGCCCCCAGACCCAATCCAGGACCCCCAAATCTCCTTTAGGACCCCCGAATCCCCCTGGGACCCCCCAGACCCAATCCAGGACCCCCCAAATCCTCCCCAAATCCCCTCCGGGACCCCCCAAATCCTCCCTCAAATCCCCTCTAGGACCCCTCAAATCCCCTTAAATCCCCCCAGACCCCCCCGGGACCCCCCAAATCCCCCCCAAATCCCCCCCAGGACCCCCCTGGGACCCCTCCCCGGGACCCCCACCCACCGATGGGCATGAAGGGGGGGGTGTTGAGGCTGGGGGCCGAGACGCCGATGGCGTTGACGGCGAAGACCCTCATCTCGTAGAGCCCCCCCAAACCCCCCCGGGACCCCCCAAATCCTCCCCAAATCCCCCCCAAACCCCACCCGGGACCCCCCAAATCCTCCCCAAACCCCTCCAGGAGCCCCGAGACCCAATCCGGGACCCCCAAATCCTCCTCAAATCCCCCTGGGATCCCCCAGACCCAATCCAGGACCCCCCAAATCCCCTCCAGGATCCCCCAGACCCAATCCGGGACCCCCAAAATCCTCCCCAAATCCCCTCCAGAAACCCCCAAATCCCCCTGGGTACCCCCAGACCCAATCCAGGACCCCCAAAATACTCCCCAAATTCCCTCCAGGACCCCCCAAATCCCCCCCAAACCCACCGGGACCCCCCAAATCCCCTCCAGGAGCCCCCAGACCCAATCCAGGATCCCCCAGATCCTCTCCAAATCCCCCCCAAATCCCCCCGGGACCCCCCAAATCCTCCCCAAATCCCCCCCAAACCCCACCCGGGACCCCCCAAATCCTCCCCAAACCCCTCCAGGAGCCCCGAGACCCAATCCGGGACCCCCAAATCCTCCTCAAATCCCCCTGGGATCCCCCAGACCCAATCCAGGACCCCCCAAATCCCCTCCAGGATCCCCCAGACCCAATCCGGGACCCCCAAAATCCTCCCCAAATCCCCTCCAGGAACCCCCAAATCCCCCTGGGTACCCCCAGACCCAATCCAGGACCCCCAAAATCCTCCCCAAATTCCCTCCAGGACCCCCCAAATCCCCCCCAAACCCACCGGGACCCCCAAAATCCCCCCCAAATCCCCCCCAAACCCACCGGGACCCCCCAAATCCCCTCCAGGAGCCCCCAGACCCAATCCAGGATCCCCCAAATCCTCCCCAAATCCCCCCCAAACCCCTCTGGGACCCCTCTGGGACCCCCACCCACCGATGGGCATGAAGGGGGGGGTGTTGAGGCTGGGGGCCGAGACGCCGATGGCGTTGACGGCGAAGACCCTCATCTCGTAGAGCACACCCTCGATCATGCGCGTGGACTCGAAGGTGAGCGCCGGCAGCACCTCGAAGTTGAGCTTCATCCAGCGGTGGGAGCCCTTCTTCTTCCTCTCCACCAGGTAACCTGGGCAGGTGGGACAGGTGGGACAGGTGAGAGAGGTGGGACAGGTGAGGGACAGGTGAGAGAGGTGGGACAGGTGGGACACAGGTGGGACAGGTGAGACACAGGTGGGACAGGTGAGGGACAGGTCAGAGAGGTGGGACACAGGTGGGACACAGGTGGGACACAGGTGGGACAGGTGAGGGACAGAAGTTGAGCTTCATCCAGCGGTGGGAGCCCTTCTTCTTCCTCTCCACCAGGTAACCTGGACAGGTGGGACAGGTGGGACAGGTGGGACAGGTGGGGGACAGGTGAGGGACAGGTGGGACAGGTGAGGGACAGGTCAGAGAGGTGGGACACAGGTGGGACACAGGTGGGACACAGGTGGGACAGGTGAGGGACAGAAGTTGAGCTTCATCCAGCGGTGGGAGCCCTTCTTCTTCCTCTCCACCAGGTAACCTGGGCAGGTGGGACAGGTGAGGGACAGGTGGGACACAGGTGGGACACAGGTGGGACAGGTGGGACACAGGTGGGACACAGGTGGGACACAGGTGAGACAGGTGAGGGACAGGTGGGACAGGTGGGATGGGTGGGACAGGTGAGACACAGGTGGGACACACGTGGCCCAGGTGAGTCCCAGGTGAGACACAGGTGAGACAGGTGAGACACAGGTGAGAACACACATGGCCCAGGTGGGACACGGGTGGCCCAGGTGAGGCCCAGGTGAGACACAGGTGACACAGGTGAGACACAGGTGGCCCAGGTGAGACACAGGTGACACAGGTGAGACAGGTGAGGGCACACATGGCCCAGGTGGGACACATGTGGCCCAGGTGAGGCCCAGGTGAGACACAGGTGACACAGGTGAGGGCACACATGGCACAGGTGAGGACACACGGGTGGCCCAGGTGAGTCCCAGGTGAGACACAGGTGACACAGGTGAGGACACATGGGTGGCCCAGGTGGGACACGGGTGGCCCAGGTGAGTCCCAGGTGAGACACAGGTGACACAGGTGAGACAGGTGAGGACACACATGGCACAGGTGAGGACACACGGGTGGCCCAGGTGAGTCCCAGGTGAGACACAGGTGAGACAGGTGAGGACACTCGTGGCCCAGGTGAGTCCCAGGTGAGACACAGGTGACACAGGTGAGGGCACACATGGCACAGGTGAGGACACACGGGTGGCCCAGGTGAGTCCCAGGTGAGACACAGGTGACACAGGTGAGACACAGGTGGCCCAGGTGAGGCCCGGCTGTGCCAGGACCCCCAGCCCAGCCCGCAGCGGTGGCACGGAGGGGACGCCCAGGTGCGTGCCCAGGTGCCACCTGCCAGGTGTGGCCCTCACCTGTCACCGGCTGCCCCCCGTCGAACTTGGGGGGCTCCCAGACCAGCACGGCCCAGTCCTCGCCCACCTGGGTGACGCGCACGGCCTCGGGCGGGTCGGGGACGTCTGCGGGGACAGGGCACACCTGAGCGCCCAGGTGTGCCCAGGTGTGCCCCCAGGTATCCCCAGGAGCCCCCAGGTGTGCCCAGGTGTGTCTCCAGGGGTGCCCAGGTGTGTGCCCAGGTTCTCCCCAGGTGTGCCCCCAGGTGCGCCAGGTGTGCCCACCCATGACGCGGATGTTGATGGCGGCCGTGTCCCCCCAGGTGTCCCCAGGTGCGCCCAGGTGTCCCCAGGTGTCCCCAGGTTCTCCCCAGGTGTCCCCAGGTGTGCCCAGGTGTCCCCAGGTGTGTCCCCAGGTTCTCCCCAGGTGTCCCCAGGTGTGCCCAGGTGTCCCCAGGTGTGTCCCCAGGTTCTCCCCAGGTGCCCCCAGGTGCACCAGCTGCGCCCAGGTGTGCCTAGGTGTCCCCAGGTGTGCCCCCAGCTGCCTGAGGTGCCCCCAGGTGCCCCCAGGTGTCCCCAGGTGCGCCAGGTGTGCCCACCCATGACACGGATGTTGATGGCGGCCGTGTCCCCCCAGGTGTCCCCAGGTGCGCCCAGGTGTCCCCAGGTGTGTGCCCAGGTGCCCCCAGGTGCGCCAGGTGTGCCCCCAGGTGTCCCCAGGTGCGCCAGGTGTGCCCCCAGGTTCTCCCCAGGTGTGCCCAGGTGCCCCCAGGTGTGCCCAGGTGTGCCCAGGTGTGCCCAGGTGTCCCCAGCTGCCCCAGGTGTGCCCCCAGGTTCTCCCCAGGTGTGCCCAGGTGTCCCCAGGTGTCCCCAGCTGCCCCAGGTGTGTCCCCAGGTATCCCCAGCTGCCCCAGGTGTGTCCCCAGCTGCCCCAGGTGTGCCCCCAGGTGTCCCCAGGTGTGCCCAGGTGCCCCCAGCTGCCCCAGGTGTGTCCCCAGCCGCCCCAGGTGTGTCCCCAGGTATCCCCAGGTGTGTCCCCAGGTGCCCCCAGCTGCCCCAGGTGTGTCCCCAGCCGCCCCAGGTGTGCCCCCAGGTTCTCCCCAGGTGTGCCCAGGTGCCCCCAGCTGCCCCAGGTGTGCCCCCAGCTGCCCCAGGTGTGTCCCCAGGTATCCCCAGGTGTGTCCCCAGCTGCCCCAGGTGTGTCCCCAGCCGCCCCAGGTGTGTCCCCAGGTGTGTCCCCAGGTGTGCCCACCCACGACGCGGATGTTGATGGTGGCCGTGTCCTCTCCGGCCGGGTTGGTGACCCGGATCTGGTACCGTCCCTCGTCGGCGCGCTCGGCGCTCTCGATGACGAAACTGCTCAGCTCGTGCTTGGACTCGAGCCGGACGCGGCCCTCGGTGGCCGAGAACTCCTGCAGGTGAGATACAGGTGAGATACAGGTGAGATGGACAGGTGAGATGGACAGGTGACACAGGTGACACAGGTGACACAGGTGGGACAGGTGAGAGGACACCAGGAGCTGCTCAGCTCGTGCTTGGACTCGAGGCGGACGCGGCCCTCGGTGGCCGAGAACTCCTGCACAGGTGAGATGGACAGGTGAGATACAGGTGAGATACAGGTGAGATGGACAGGTGAGACAGGTGACACAGGTGGGACAGGTGGGACAGGTGACACAGGTGAGGGGACACCAGGAGCTGCTCAGCTCGTGCTTGGACTCGAGCCGGACGCGGCCCTCGGTGGCCGAGAACTCCTGCACAGGGGGACAGGTGGGACAGGTGACACAGGTGAGGGGACACCAGGAGCTGCTCAGCTCGTGCTTGGACTCGAGCCGGACGCGGCCCTCGGTGGCCGAGAACTCCTGCACAGGTGAGATACAGGTGAGATGGACAGGTGAGACAGGTGGGACAGGTGAGAGAGGTGGGACAGGTGAGACAGGTGACACAGGTGAGGGGACACCAGAACTGCTCAGCTCGTGCTTGGACTCGAGGCGGACGCGGCCCTCGGTGGCCGAGAACTCCTGCAGGTGAGATACAGGTGAGATACAGGTGAGACAGGTGGGATAGGTGACACAGGTGGGACAGGTGACACAGGTGACACAGGTGACACAGGTGAGGGGACACCAGAACTGCTCAGCTCGTGCTTGGACTCGAGGCGGACGCGGCCCTCGGTGGCCGAGAACTCCTGCAGGTGAGATACAGGTGAGATGGACAGGTGAGACAGGTGGGATAGGTGACACAGGTGGGACAGGTGACACAGGTGACACAGGTGACACAGGTGAGAGGACACCAGGAGCTGCTCAGCTCGTGCTTGGACTCGAGGCGGACGCGGCCCTCGGTGGCCGAGAACTCCTGCACAGGTGAGATACAGGTGAGATGGACAGGTGAGATGGACAGGTGAGATGGACAGGTGAGACAGGTGGGACAGGTGGGACAGGTGGGACAGGTGAGATGGACAGGTGAGATACAGGTGAGATGGACAGGTGAGATGGACAGGTGAGATACAGGTGACACAGGTGACACAGGTGTGACACAGGTGACACAGGTGACACAGGTGACACACAGGTGACACACAGGTGACACTGAGGTCTCACCTGTCTGTCCCTGCTCCAGGTGACGCTGGGCGGGGGCTCTCCCGAGATGGGCACAGGTGACACAGGTGTGACACAGGTGACACACAGATGGCACAGGTGACACAGGTGTGACACAGAGGTGACACAGGTGACACACAGGTGACACCCAGGAGGTCTCACCTGTCCGTCCCTGCTCCAGGTGACGCTGGGTGGTGGCTCTCCGGAGATGGGCACAGGTGACACAGGTGACACACAGGTGACACACAGATGGCACAGGTGACACAGGTGACACAGGTGACACAGGTGTGACACAGGTGTGACACAGGTGACACTCAGGTGACACAGGTGACACTGAGGTCTCACCTGTCCGTCCCTGCTCCAGGTGACGCTGGGCGGGGGCTCTCCGGAGATGGGCACAGGTGACACAGGTGACACAGGTGACACAGGTGACACACAGGTGACACACAGGTGACACAGGTGTGACACAGGTGACACAGGTGTGACACAGGTGACACAGGTGACACAGAGGTGACACAGGTGACACAGATGACACAGAGGTGACACACAGGTGTGCCACAGGGGTCTCACCTGTCCGTCCCTGCTCCAGGTGACGCTGGGCGGGGGCTCTCCGGAGATGGGCACAGGTGACACAGGTGATGCACAGGTGACACAGGTGACACACAGGTGACACAGAGGTGACACACAGGTGACACAGGTGTGACACAGGTGACACAGGTGACACACAGGTGACACACAGGTGACACAGGTGACACAGGTGACACACAGGTGACACAGGTGACACAGGTGACACAGGTGTGCCACAGGGGTCTCACCTGTCCGTCCCTGCTCCAGGTGACGCTGGGTGGTGGCTCTCCGGAGATGGGCACGTCCAGCCGCACTTTGTTGCCCGCCACCACCACCAGGCTGTTCTCCGCGTCCCGGCCCGAGCAGTCCAGGTGGATCTTGGGCGGCTCTGCAGGCGGGCACAGGTGGGCACAGGTGGCCACAGGTGGGCACAGGTGTGCTCTGTCCTGCCAGGGGTTTCTTCTCCCCACCAGGTGTGCTCTGTCCCCTCAGGTGTGCCCACATGTCCTCCCAGGTGCCCCCAGGTGTGCCCAGGTGCCCCCAGGTGTGCCCAGGTGTCTTCCCTGGCGTCCCCCTCAGGTGTCCCCAGGTGCCCCCAGGTGTGCCCAGCTGTGCCCAGGTGTCCCCCCAGGTGTGCTCTGTGCCCTCAGTGAGTCCCAGGTGTGCCAGGTGTCCCCCCAAGTGTGCCCAGGTGTCACCTCAGGTGTTGCCAGGTGTCCCAGGTGTGTCTAGGTGTCCCCCCAAGTGTGCCCGGGTGTCCCCAGGTGTGCCCCCCCAGGTGTCCCAGGTGTGCCCAGGTGTGCCCAGGTGTCCCCCAGGTGTCCCCTCAGGTGCTCCCCCAGGTGTCCCCCAGGTGTCCCCTCAGGTGCTCCCCCAGGTGTCCCCAGGTGTCCCCAGGTGTCCCAGGTGTCCCCAGGTGTGCCCAGGTGTGCCCAGGTGTCCCCAGGTGTCCCCAGGTGTCCCAGGTGTCCCCAGGTGTGTCCAGGTGTGCCCAGGTGTGCCCAGGTGTCCCCAGGTGTGTCCCCAGGTGTGCCCAGGTGTGCCCAGGTATCCCCAGGTGTCCCCAGGTGCCCGCTGCCCTCACCTTGCTTGGGCACGTACTCCACCTTGATCTCTGTTGGGGAGAGGGGGGTCAGTGACGTCACAGGCCCCGCCCAGCGGCCGTGACGTCATCGATGACGTCACCGGGAAGGCGGTGACGTCACTGCCCCCATTGCCCCCCAAATTCCCCCCAAATTTCCCCCAAACCCCCAAATTTTTCCCATATTCCCCCAAATTTTTCCCAAATCCCCCCAAAACTCCCTAAATTTCCCCCAAATTTCCTCTAAAGGCCCCCAAAATTTCCCCCAAATTGCTCCCGAATCCCCCAAATTTTTCCCAAATTTCCCCCAATTTTTCCCCAATTTCCCCAAATATCCCCAACCTCCCCCCAAATTTCCACTAAATCCCCTCAAAACCCCCAAATTTTCCCCAAATCCCCCCAAATTCCCCCAAAACCCCCCAAATTTCCCCAAATTTTCCCCAAATCCCACCCAAAACCCCCAAAACCCCCAAATTCCCCCCAAATTTCCCCAAATACCCCCCAAATCGCCCAAATTTTTCCCAAATCTCCCTAAATTTCCCCCAAATTTCCCCTAAATCCCCCCAAAATCCCCCCAAATCCACCCCAGAACCCGATTTTTTTCCAAAATTCCCCCAAATTTTCCCCCAGTTTTCCTCAAAACCCCTAAATTTCCCCCAAATCCCCTAAATTGTCCCTAAATCCCCCCAAAATTCCCCAAAATTCCCCCAAATCCCCCAGAAATCCCCCCAAAACCCCCAGATTTTTCCCCAAATCCCCCAATTTTTTCCCCAATTTCCCCAAATTTCCCCCAAATCTCCCATTTTTTTCCCCAATCCTCCCAAATGTCCCCCAAATTGCCCCCAATTCCCCCCAAATCCCCCCAAATTTCCCCTAAATTCCCTCAAATCCCCCAACCCCCCAAATTTTCCCCAATTTCCCAATTTTTCCCAATTTTCCCAATTTCCCAAATCCCCCAAACCCCCAAATTTTCCCAATTTTTCCAATTTCCCCAATTCCCCAAATCCCCAATTTCCCCATTGCCCATTTTTTCCAAAATCCCAAAACCCATTTCCCAAATTTCATATCCCATTCCCCCAAGTTTCCCAATTTCCCAATTTTCCCAAATCCCCAAATTTCCCCCAAATCCCCCCAGAACCCAATTTTCCCAACTTCCCCCCAATTTCCCAATTTTCAGATTCCAAATTTCCCAATTCCCAATTTTCCCAATTCCCCCATTTTTCCCAATTTCCCAATTTTCCCCAGTTTTTCTGCAAATTTCCCCTATTCCCCATTTTTTCCAAATCCCCCCAAATCCCCCAGAACCCCATTTTCCCCAACTTCCCAATTTTTCCCCAAGTCCCCCAATTTTCCCCCAATTCCCCCAATTTCCCCAATTCCCCCAATTATTCCCAGTTTTTCCAATTTTCCCAATTTCCAATTTTCCCAATTCCCCAAATTTCCATTCCCCAAATTTCACCAATTCCCCAATTATTCCCCAGTTTTTTCCCAATTTTTCCCCAATTTCCCCAATTTTTTCCCAATTCCCCCAAATTTCCCCCAATTCCCCCAAATTTCCCCAATTCCCCCAATTTTTCCCAGTTTTTTCCCCAATTTTTCCCCAATTTCCCCAATTTTTTCCCAAATCCCCCCCAAATCCCTCCAAAACCCCAAATTTTCCCCCAAATTTCCCCCAATTCCCCCAATTTTTCCCCAATTTCCCCAATTTTTTCCCAATTTCCCCAAATTTCCCCCAATTCCCCCCATTTTTCCCCAATTCCCCCAATTTTCCCCCATTTTTTCCCCAATTTTTCCCCAGTTTTTTCCCCAATTTTCCCAATTTTTTCCCAAATCCCCCCCAAATCCCTCCAAAACCCCAAATTTTTCCCCAAATTTCTCCCAATTCCCCCCATTTTTTCCCCAATTTTTTCCCCAAATTTCCCCCAATTCCCCCAATTTTTCCCCAATTCCCCCAATTTTTCCCCAGTTTTTTCCCCAATTTTTTTCCCCAAATTTCCCCCAATTCCTCCCATTTTTTCCCCAATTTTTTTCCCCAAATTTCCCCCAATTCCCCCCATTTTTTCCCCAATTTTCCCCCAAATTTCCCCCCATTTTTTCCCCAATTTTTTCCCCAAATTTTCCCCAATTTTTTCCCCCAATTCCCCCAAATTTCCCCAATTTTTTCCCAATTTTTTCCCCAAATTTCCCCCAATTCCCCCCATTTTTTCCCCAATTTTTCCCCAAATTTCCCCCAATTTTTTCCCCAATTTTTCCCCAATTCCCCCCATTTTTTCCCCAATTTTTCCCCAATTCCCCCCATTTTTTCCCCAATTTTTCCCCAAATTTCCCCCAATTCCCCCCATTTTTTCCCCAATTTTTTCCCAAATTTCCCCCAATTCCCCCCATTTTTTCCCCAATTTTTTCCCCAAATTTTCCCCAATTTTTTCCCAATTTTTTCCCCCAATTCCCCCAAATTTCCCCAATTTTTTCCCCCAATTCCCCCAATTTCCCCAATTTTTTCCCCAAATTTCCCCCAATTCCCCCCAATTTTTTCCCAATTTTTTCCCCCAATTTCCCCCCAAATTTCCCCCAATTCTTTCCCCAAATTTTCCCCAATTTTTTACCCAATTTTTCCCCAAATTTCCCCCAATTCCCCTCATTTTCCCCCAATTTTTTCCCCAATTTTTCCCCCCAATTCCCCCAATTTTTCCCCAAATTTCCCAAAACCCCCCAGATTTGCCCCAGATTTGCCCGTGCCCACCGAGGAAGTTGAGCTTGGCCGAGAGCGTGAGGGCGAAGCCGTCGGGGACGAAGGTGTAATCGCCCTCGTCCTCGGGCCGCACGTCGTCGATCACCAGCTTGTGGATCCTGCGGGGCCAAAAAATCCCAAAAATCCCCAAAATCCCCACAGCCAAAAAAATCCCCAGCCGAAAATCGCAAAATTGCAAAAATTCCCGCTCGAAAATCACCAAAATTGCAAAAATTCCCGCTCAAAAATCACCAAAATTGCAAAAATTCCCGCTCAAAAATCCCAAAAATCCCAACAATTCCCGCTCAAAAATCCCCAAAATCCCCAAAATCCCCACAGCCAAAAAATCCCCAGCCGAAAATCACTAAAATTGCAAAAATTCCTGCTCAAAAATCACCAAAATTGCAAAAATTCCCGCTCAAAAATCCCCAAAATCCCCAAAATCCCCACAGCCAAAAAATCCCCAGCCGAAAATCACTAAAATTGCAAAAATTCCTGCTCAAAAATCACCAAAATTGCAAAAATTCCCGCTCAAAAATCCCAAAAATCCCAACAATTCCCGCTCAAAAATCCCAAAAATCCCCAAAATCCCCACAGCCAAAAAAATCCCCAGCCGAAAATCGCAAAATTGCAAAAATTCCCACTCGAAAATCACCAAAATTGCAAAAATTCCCGCTCAAAAATCCCAAAAATCCCAACAATTCCCGCTCAAAAATCCCCAAAATCCCCAAAATCCCCACAGCCAAAAAATCCCCAGCCGAAAATCACTAAAATTGCAAAAATTCCTGCTCAAAAATCACCAAAATTGCAAAAATTCCCGCTCAAAAATCCCCAAAATCCCCAAAATCCCCACAGCCAAAAAATCCCCAGCCGAAAATCACTAAAATTGCAAAAATTCCTGCTCAAAAATCACCAAAATTGCAAAAATTCCCGCTCAAAAATCCCAAAAATCCCAACAATTCCCGCTCAAAAATCCCAAAAATCCCCAAAATCCCCACAGCCAAAAAAATCCCCAGCCGAAAATCGCAAAATTGCAAAAATTCCCGCTCAAAAATCACCAAAATTGCAAAAATTCCCGCTCGAAAATCACCAAAATTGCAAAAATTCCCGCTCAAAAATCCCAAAAATCCCCAAAATCCCCACAGCCAAAAAAATCCCCAGCCGAAAATCGCAAAATTGCAAAAATTCCTGCTCAAAAATCACCAAAATTGCAAAAATTCCCGCTCAAAAATCACCAAAATCGCAAAAATTCCCGCTCAAAAATCACCAAAATTCCCGCCCGAAAATCCCCAAATCCAAAAAAATTCCAACTCAAAAATCACAAAACCAAAAAAAATTTCTGGTCGAAAATCACCAAAATCCAAAAAAATTCCCACCCGAAAATCACCAAAATTGCAAAAATTCCCGCTCAAAAATCACCAAAATCCCAACAATTCCCGCTCAAAAATCCCAAAAATCCCCAAAATCCCCACAGCCAAAAAAATCCCCAGCCGAAAATCGCAAAATTGCAAAAATTCCTGCTCAAAAATCACCAAAATTGCAAAAATTCCCGCTCAAAAATCACCAAAATTCCCGCCCGAAAATCCCCAAATCCAAAAACATTCCAACTCAAAAATCACAAAACCAAAAAAATTTCTGGTTGAAAATCACCAAAATCCAAAAAAATTCCCGCCCGAAAATCCCAAAATCGAAAAAAATTCCCAGCCAAAAATCAAAAAACCAAAAAAATTCCCGCCTGAAAATCACCAAAATCCAAAAAAATTCCCGCCCGAAAATCACCAAAATTGCAAAAAGTCCCAGCCGAAAATCAGAAAATCCGAAAAAATTCCAACTCAAAAATCACAAAATCCCAAAAATCCCAAAATCCGAAAACATTCCAACTCAAAAATCACAAAAACAAAAAAATTCCAACTCAAAAATTGAAAATTGCAAAAAGCCCCAGCCGAAAATCCCAAAATCCCAAAAAAATTCCCGCCCGAAAATCCCAAAATCCAAAAAAATCCCAAAAATCCCAAAAATCCCAAAAATTCCTTCACAAAAATCCCAAAAATTCCCAGCCAAAATTGGTGAAATCCCAAAAAATTCCCACTCAAAAATCCCAAAAATCCCAAAATCCAAAAAAATTCCGTTCAAAAATCCCAAAAATTCCATTCGGGTTTTTTTTTTTTTGGGGGGGGGTGGGGGGTGATTTTGGGGATTTTTTGGGGAATTTTGGGGATTTTTGGGGAGTTTTTCAGGAATTTTGGGATTTTTTGGGGAATTCTTGAGATTTCTGGGGAATTTTGGGGACTTTTGGGGAATTTTTGGGATTTTTTTTTGGGAATTTTGGGGATTTTTGGGGGGAAATTTTGGGATTTTTGGGATATTTTGGGGATATTTTGCCAGTTTTTTAATTTTTTTTTTTTTGAGATATTTTGGGGGGGATTTTTTCGGGTAATTTTGGGATATTTTTGGGACATTTTGGGATATTTTTGGGATTTTTTTGGGATTTTTTGGGGGGATATTTTTGGGACATTTTGGGATATTTTTGGGATATTTTTGGGATTTTTTTGGGGGATATTTTTGGGATATTTTGGGATTTTTTTGGGGATATTTTTGGGATTTTTTTTGGGATATTTTTGGGATATTTTGGGGATATTTTTTTGGGGATTTTTTTTGATATTTTGGGACATTTTGGGATATTTTTGGGATTTTTTTGGGATATTTTTGGGGGATATTTTTGGGATATTTTTGGGATATTTTGGGATATTTTTGGGATTTTTTTTGGGATATTTTTGGGATATTTTGGGATATTTTTGGGATATTTTGGGGATATTTTGGGGATTTTTTGGGGATTTTTTTTGGGGATTTTTTTTGATATTTTGGGACATTTTGGGATATTTTTGGGATTTTTTTTGGGATATTTTTGGGATATTTTGGGGATATTTTTTTGGGGATTTTTTTTGATATTTTGGGACATTTTGGGATATTTTTGGGATTTTTTTTGGGATATTTTTGGGATATTTTGGGGATATTTTTTTGGGGATTTTTTTTGATATTTTGGGACATTTTGGGATATTTTTGGGATTTTTTTTGGGATATTTTTGGGATATTTTGGGGATATTTTTTTGGGGATTTTTTTTGATATTTTGGGACATTTGGAGATATTTTTGGGATTTTTTTTTGGGATATTTTTGGGATATTTTGGGGATATTTTTTTGGGGATTTTTTTTTTATATTTTGGGACATTTTGGGATATTTTTGGGATATTTTGGGGATATTTTTGGGATATTTTGGGGATATTTTTTTGGGGATTTTTTTTGATATTTTGGGACATTTTGGGATATTTTTGGGATATTTTTGGGATTTTTTTGGGGGATATTTTTGGGATATTTTTGGGACATTTTGGGATATTTTTGGGATATTTTTTTGGGATATTTTTGGGATTTTTTTTTTGGGATATTTTTGGGATATTTTGGGGATATTTTTTTGGGGGATTTTTTTATATATTTTGGGACATTTTGGGATATTTTTGGGATTTTTTTTGGGATATTTTTGGGATATTTTGGGGATATTTTTTTGGGGATTTTTTTTGATATTTTGGGACATTTGGGGATATTTTTGGGATTTTTTTTTGGGATATTTTTGGGATATTTTGGGATTTTCGGAGCCTCACCGGCCGGTGTGCGAGATGTGGATGCGTTTGCTGGGCCGGACCTCGACGCCGTTCTTGAACCAGCGGCCGGTGACCTTCTCGTCCGACACCTCGCACTTGAACACGGCCTGCTCGGCCGCCTGCACCGTCAGGTCCGCGATGCCCTGCAGCACCTCCAGCTGCTTCTCTGCGGGCCAAAAAACCCCAAAATTCCATCAGAACCTCAAAAAATTCCATGGGAACACCAAAAAATTCCATGGAAACACCAAGAAGTTCATTGGAACCACCAAAAACCCACAGGAACCCTTGAAGAACCCATGGAGAACATCTGGAGAACTTCCTGCAGCAACCTCCAGCTGCTTCTCTGCAGGCCAGAAAACCCAAAATTCCATGGGAACCCAAAAAAACCCCACAGGAACCCTTGAAGAACCCATGCAGAACATCTGGAGAATTTCTTGCAGCACCTCCAGCTGCTTTTCTGCGGGCCAAAGCCCCCAAAATTCCATGAGAACCCCAAAAAATTCCATGGGAACCTCAAAAAATTCCAGGGGAACCCCAAAGAATTCCATGGGAACCCAAAAAACCCCACAGGAACCCTTGGAGAACCCATGGAGAACATCTGAAGAACTTCCTGCAGCACCTCCAGCTGCTTCTCTGTGGGCCAGAAAATCCAAAATTCCATGAGAACCCCAAAGAATTCCATGGGAACCCAAAAAACCCCACAGGAACCCTTGAAGAACCCATGGAGAACATCTGGAGAACTTCCTGCAGCACCTCCAGCTGCTTCTCTGTGGGCCAGAAAATCCAAAATTCCATGAGAACCCCAAAGAATTCCATGGGAACCCAAAAAACCCCACAGGAACCCTTGAAGAACCCATGGAGAACATCTGGAGAACTTCCTGCAGCACCTCCAGCTGCTTCTCTGCAGGCCAAAAACCCCAAAATTCCATCAGAACCCCCAAAATTCCATGGGAACCTCAAAAAATTCTATGGGAACCTCCAGGACCTTCTCCAAGGTGACCCTCAAACATCTCCTGGAGCTTTTGGGACCTCCCGGGCCCTTCCAGGACCCCTCAAATTCCTCTGAAACCTTCTGAGATCTCCAAGAACTTCCACAAGGTGACCCTCAAACATCTCCTGGAGCTTTTGGGACCTCCCAGGACCACGAAGAACCGCGGAGGAACGGCGGAGGAGGTCCCACCTTCCACGATGACCTCGGCCTCGGCCTCGCCGCCGTTGGTCATGATGCGGTAGCGGCCGGTGTCCTCCTTGGTGGCCTCGTTGAGGATCAGGAAGTGCTTCTTGCCGTCCTTCTTGAAGCGGTACTTGAAGGTCTCCTCGCGGGTCAGCTCCACCCCGTCCTTCGTCCTGAGGGGGACACGGGGTGGGCACGGGGTGGGCGTGGAGATGGACAGGGAGATGGACACCAGGTGGACATGGAGACGGACATGGACATGGGGATGGGGTGGGCATGGAGATGGACAGGGAGATGGACACCAGGTGGACATGGAGACGGACATGGACATGGGGATGGGGTGGGCATGGAGATGGACAGGGAGATGGACATGGAGTGGACATGGAGATGGATATGGAGACGGACATGGAGTGGACATGGAGATGGACATGAGGTGGACACCAGGTGGACATGGAGACGGACATGGAGATGGACATGGAGATGGGGTGGGCATGGAGATGGACAGGGAGATGGAGATGAGGTGGGCATGGAGATGGACATGGAGATGGACATGGAGATGGGGATGGACTTGGAGATGGACATGGAGATGGATATGGAGTGGACATGGAGATGGACATGGAGTGGACATGGAGATGGACATGGAGATGGAGATGAGGTGGGCATGGAGATGGACACGGAGATGGGGATGGACTTGGAGATGGAGATGGAGATGGAGATGGAGATGGAGATGGAGATGGAGATGGACATGGACATGGAGATGGACATGGGGTGGACACAAGGATGGACATGGGGTGGAGATGGAGATGGAGATGGGATGGACATGGACATGGACATGGACATGGGGTAGACATGGAGATGGACATGGGATGGACATGGAGATGGACATGGACATGGGGTGGACATGGAAATGGAGATGGGGATGGAGATGGACATGGAGATGGACATGGGATGGACATGGAAATGGAGATGGGGATGGAGATGGACATGGAGATGGACATGGGGTGGACACAAGGATGGACATGGGGTGGAGATGGAGATGGAGATGGGATGGACATGGACATGGACATGGACATGGACATGGACATGGGGTGGACATGGAGATGGACATGGAAATGGAGATGGGGATGGACATGGAGATGGAAATGGGATGGACATGGAAATGGACATGGAGATGGACATGGAGATGGACATGGAGATGGACATGGACATGGACATGGAGATGGACATGGACATGGGGTGGACATGGAGATGGACATGGGGTGGACATGGAAATGGAGATGGGGATGGAGATGGAGATGGGGATGGAGATGGAGATGGAGATGGAAATGGACATGGACATGGACATGGGGATGGACATGGAGATGGACATGGGGATGGACATGGGGATGGAGATGGAGATGGGGATGGAGATGGCGATGGAGATGGACATGGACATGGAGATGGACACGGGGTGGACATGGAGATAGACATGGACGTGGACACGAGATGGACATGGAGATGGACATGGGGATGGACATGGGGATGGAGATGGAGATGGACATGGAGATGGACACGGACACACGGAGGTCCGTCTCCGGCCGTACCACATGACCTGCGCGCCCTCCTCGGACACTTCGGCCTCCAGCACCACCCGCTCGCCCACCAGAACCTGCTGGTCCTCAGGACCATGAACGATGGTCACCGGTGGCTCTGTGAGGGACAGGTGAGGGACAGGTGAGGTGACACAGGGGACACCAGAACCTGCTGGTCCTCAGGACCATGAACGATGGTCACCGGTGGCTCTGTGAGGGACAGGTGAGGGACAGGTGAGGTGACACAGGGGACACCAGAACCTGCTGGTCCTCAGGACCATGAACGATGGTCACCGGTGGCTCTGAGGGGGACAGGGGACATGGGACAGGTGAGGGACAGCCGAGGGTGAGCCCCAAACATCTCACAGAGCCCCCAAAACCCCCCCAGATGCCCCAGGTGGCCCCAGGTGTGCCCAGGTACCCCAAAGTACCCCCAGATGCCCTCAAACCCCCCCCCAGGTGCCCCCAGGTGTCCCAAAGTACCTCCAGATGCCCTCAAACCTCCCCAGATGCCCTCAAACCCCCCCAGATGCCCTCAAACCCCCCCCAGGTGCCCCCAGGTGTCCCAGGTGTCCCAGGTGTCCCAGGTGTCCCAGGTCCCCAGGTCCCCAGGTGCCCAGGTGTCCCAGGTGTCCCAGGTGTCCCAGGTGTCCCAGATGCCCCAGATGTCCCAGGTCCCCAGGTCCCCAGGTGTCCAGGTGTCCCAGGTGTGTCCCAGGTGTCCCAGATGTCCCAGGTCCCCAGGTGTCCCAGGTCCCCAGGTGTGTCCCAGGTGTCCCAGGTGTCCCAGGTGTCCCAGGTCCCCAGGTGTCCCAGGTGTCCCAGGTGTCCCAGGTGTCCCAGGTGTCCCCAGGTGTCCCAGGTGCCCAGGTCCCCAGGTCCCCAGGTCCCCAGGTGCCCAGGTGCCCAGGTGCCCAGGTGCCCAGGTCCCCAGGGGTGTCCCAGGTGTCCCAGGTGTCCCAGGTGTCCCAGGTCCCCAGGTGTCCCAGGTGTCCCAGGTGTGTCCCAGGTGTCCCAGGTGTCCCAGGTGTGTCCCAGGTGTCCCAGGTGTCCCAGGTGTGTCCCAGATGTCCCAGATGTCCCAGGTGTCCCAGGTGTGTCCCAGGTGTCCCAGGTGTCCCAGGTGTGTCCCAGGTGTCCCAGGTCCCCAGGTCCCCAGCTGTCCCAGGTGTCCCAGGTGTCCCAGGTGTGTCCCAGGTGTCCCAGGTCCCCAGGTGTGTCCCAGGTGTCCCAGGTGGCCCAGGTGCCCAGGTGTCCAGGTGTCCCACCTTTGACGAAGACCTCGGTGAAGCTCTTCTCGTCGTTGACCCGGCACTCGTAGGCGGCGTCGTCGGCCAGGGAACATTTGTTGATGGTCAGGATGCGCTTCAGCCCCACGTTCTCGAACACGTACCTGCGGGCGGGCACACCTGGGCACACCTGGGCACACCTGGGGGCACCTGGGCACACCTGGGCACACCTGGGCGCACCTGGGCGCACCTGGGGGGACCTGGGGGCACCTGGGGGCACCTGGGGGCACCTGGGGACACCTGGGGGCACCTGGGGGCACCTGGGGGCACCTGGGGGCACCTGAGACACACCTGGGGACACCTGGGGAGACCTGGGCACACCTGGGGACACCTGGGGGCACCTGGGGGTGTCTGGGGACACCTGGGCACACCTGGGCACACCTGGGGACACCTGGGGGCACCTGGGGGCACCTGGGGGCATCTGGGGCACACCTGGGGGCACCTGGGGGCACCTGGGGGCACCTGGGACACACCTGTGCCACACCTGGGACACACCTGTGCCACACCTGGGCACACCTGTGCCACACCTGGGACATACCTGGGCACGCCTGGGGACACCTGGGGGAGTCTAAGGACAACTGGGGGCACCTGTGCCACAGCTGTGCCCACCTGGGACACACCTGGGCACACCTGGGGGCACCTGGGGGCACCTGTGCCACACCTGGGCACACCTGGAGACACCTGGGGACACCTGGGGTAGTCTGAGGGACACCTGGGGACAGCTGAGGGGCACCTGTGCCACACCTGGGGGCACCTGGACACACCTGTGCCACACTTGGGGTCACCTGGGGACACCTGGGCACACCTGGGCACGCCTGTGCCACACCTGTGGGACACCTGGGGGCACCTGTGCCACACCTGTGCCACACCTGGGGGCAACTGGGACAACTGGGCACATCTGTGCCACACCTGTGTGACACCTGGGGGCAACTGGGGTGGTCTGAGGGACACCTGGGGGCACCTGTGCCACACCTGGGCCACACCTGGGCACACCTGGGCACACCTGGGGGCACCTGGGGGCACCTGGGGGCATCTAAGGACAACTGGGGACAGCTGGGGACAACTGGGGAGCACCTGTGCCCACCTGGGCACACCTGGGGGTGTCTAAGGACACCTGGGGACACCTGGGGTGGTCTGAGGGACACCTGGGCACACCTGGACACACCTGGGGGTGTCTAAGGACACCTGGGCACACCTGGGGGTGTCTAAGGACACCTGGGGACACCTGGGGTGGTCTGAGGGACACCTGGGCACACCTGGGCACACCTGAGGGTGTCTGGGGACAACTGGGGACAACTGGGGAGCACCTGTGCCACACCTGTGCCACACCTGTGCCACACCTGTGCCACACCTGTGCCACACCTGTGCCCACCCGTGCCACACCTGTGCCACACCTGTGCCCACCTGTGCCCACCTGGCACTCACTTGTTGCTGGGCTTGATGAGCTGCCCGTTCTTGTACCACTTGAGGGGCAGGTCGGGGTTGCTGAGCTCCACCATCAGCCGGATCTTGTTGCCCTTGTCCACCTGGTAGGCGGGGTCCAGCTTCCGGATGAAGGCTGGGGGGGACAGGGGAGGTCAGGGGACCTCCAAAAACCACCCGGGGACCTCCAAAAACCACCTGAGAACCTCCAAAAACCACCCAGGAACCCAAAACCCACCCAGGAACCTCCAAAAAACCACCCAGGAACCCAAAACCCACCCAGGAACCTCCAAAAACCACCCTAGAACCCAAAACCCACCCAGGAACCTCCAAAAACCACCCGGGGACCTCCAAAAATCCACCAGGAACCCAAAAATGACCTGGGGACACCAAAAAAACACCCGAAAACCACCCAGGAACCTCCAAAAACCACCTGAGAACCTTCAAAAATCACCTGAGAACCTCCAAAAACCACCCAGGAACCTCCAAAAACCACCCAGGAACCCCAAAAAAACATCCAGGAACCCCAAAAAACCACCCAGAAACCACCCAGAAACCACCCAGGAACCCCAAAAAACCACCTGAAAACCTCCAAAAATCATCTGAGAACCTCCAAAAACCACCCAGGAACCCCAAAAAAACATCCAGGAACCTCCAAAAACCACCCAGGAACCCCAAAAAGTCACCTGGGAACCCCAAAAATGACCTGGGGACACCAAAAAACCACCCAAAAACCATCCAGGAACCTCCAAAAACCACCCGGGAACCTCCAAAAACGACCAGAGAACCTCCAAAAACCACCCAGGAACCCAAAAAATCACCTGGGAACCCCGAAAAACCACCCAGGAACCCCAAAAAACCACCCTGGAACCTCCAAAAATCACCTGAGAACCCAAAAAAATCACCTAGGAACCCAAAAATCCACCAGGAACCCCAAAATGACCTGGGGACACCAAAAAACCACCCAAAAACCACCCAGGAACCTCCAAAAACCACCCAGGAACCTCCAAAAATCCACCAGGAACCCAAAAATCCACCAGGAACCCCAAAATGACCTGGGGACACCAAAAAACCACCCAAAAACCACCCAGGAACCTCCAAAAAACACCCAGGAACCTTCAAAAACCACCCAGGAACCTTCAAAAATCACCTGAGAACCTCCAAAAACCACCCAGGAACCTCCAAAAACCACCTGAGAACCTCCAAAAACCACCCAGGAACCTCCAAAAACCACCTGAGAACCTCCAAAAACCACCCAGGAACCCCAAAACCACCCAGGAACCCCCAAAAAAATCCAGGAACCCCCAAAAACCATCCAGGAACCCCAAAAAGTCACCTGGGAACCCAAAAAACCACCCAGGAACCACCCAGAAACCTCCAAAAACCACCCAGGAACCACCCAGGAACCCCAAAAAACCCAAAAGGTTCCTCAGGGAACCATCAGGGGTCCAGCCTCGGGATGAAGGCTGGGGGGGACAGGGGAGGTCAGGGGACCTCCAAAAATCCACCAGGAACCCAGAAATCCACCAGGAACCCCAAAATGACCTGGGGACACCAAAAAACCACCCAAAAACCACCCAGGAACCTCCAAAAACCACCCGGGGACCTCCAAAAATCACCTGAGAACCTCCAAAAACCACCCAGGAACCTCCAAAAACCACCTGAGAACCTTCAAAAATCACCTGAGAACCTCCAAAAACCACCCAGGAACCCAAAAACCACCCAGGAACCTCAAAAAACCACCCAGGAACCTCCAAAAACCATCTGAGAACCTCCAAAAACCACCTGAGAACCTCCAAAAATCACCTGAGAACCTCCAAAAACCACCCAGGAACCCAAAAACCACCCAGGAACCCCAAAAAGTCACCTGGGAACCCCAAAAAACCCAAAAGGTTCCTCAGGGAACCATCAGGGGTCCAGCTTCCGGATGAAGGCTGGGGGGGACAGGGGAGGTCAGGGAACCTCCAAAAATCCACCAGGAACCCCAAAATGACCTGGGGACACCAAAAAACCACCCGAAAACCACCCAGGAACCTCCAAAAACCACCCAGGAACCTCCAAAAACCACCTGAGAACCTTCAAAAACCACCCAGGAACCTCCAAAAACCACCTGAGAACCTTCAAAAATCACCTGAGAACCTCCAAAAACCACCCAGGAACCCCAAAAAGTCACCTGGGAACCACCCAGGAACCCCAAAAAACCACCCAGGAACCTCCAAAAACCACCCAGGAACCTCCAAAAACCACCTGAGAACCTCCAAAAACCACCCAGGAACCCCAAAGAAACATCCAGGAACCTCCAAAAACCACCCAGGAACCCCAAAAAGTCACCTGGGAACCCAAAAAACCACCCAGGAACCACCCAGGAACCTCCAAAAACCACCCAGGAACCACCCAGGAACCTCCAAAAAACCCAAAAGGTTCCTCAGGGAACCATCAGGGGTCCAGCTTCCGGATGAAGGCTGGGGGGGACAGGGGAGGTCAGGGAACCTCCAAAAATCCACCAGGAACCCCAAAATGACCTGGGGACACCAAAAAACCACCCGAAAACCACCCAGGAACCTCCAAAAAACACCCAGGAACCTCCAAAAACCACCTGAGAACCTCCAAAAACCACCCAGGAACCCAAACACCACCCAGGAACCCCAAAATTTGCCAAATTTCCCCCAAAATGTGTCACCTTCGCTCTTCTTGGGCTCCACCTTGATCTTCTTGATCATCTCCTGTCCTTCAAACCCTCAAAATCCCCTCAACGATTCCACAAAAAACCCCAAAATTCCTCCAAATTTCCTCCAATTTTTTCCCAAATTTCTCCATTTTTCTCCCAAATTTTCCCAAAATCCCCCAAATTTGCCCCAAGATGTCCCACCTTCGCTCTTCTTGGGCTCCACCTTGATCTTCTTGAGCATCTCCTGTCCTTCAAACCCTCAAAATCCCTCCAGGATTCCACAAAAAACCCCAAAATTTCTCCAAATTTCCTCCAATTTTTTCCAATTTTTTCCCAAATTTTCCCAAAATTTGCCGAATTTGCCCCAAGACGTCCCACCTTCGCTCTTCTTGGGCTCCACCTTGATCTTCTAGAGCATCTCCTGTCCTTCAAACCCTCAAAATCCCCTCCAGATATCACAAAAACCCCAAAATTTCTCCAAAATTCCTCCAAATTTCCTCCAATTTTTTCCCAAATTTCTCCAATTTTCTCCCAAATTTTCCCAAAATCTCCCAAATTTGCCCCAAGATGTCCCACCTTCGCTCTTCTTGGGCTCCACCTTGATCTTCTTGAGGCGCTTGAGCATCTCCTGTCCTTCAAACCCTCAAAATCCCTCCAGATATCACAAAAACCCCAAAATTTCTCCAAATTTCCTCCAATTTTTTCCCAAATTTCTCCAATTTTCTCCCAAATTTTCCCAAAATCCCCCAAATTTGCCCCAAGATGTCCCACCTTCGCTCTTCTTGGGCTCCACCTTGATCTTCTTGAGCATCTCCTGTCCTTCAAACCCTCAAAGTCCCTCCAGGATTCCACAAAAACCCCAAAATTTCTCCAAATTTCCTCCAATTTTTTCCAATTTTTCTCCCAAATTTTCCCAAAATCTCCCAAATTTGCCCCAAGATGTCCCACCTTCACTCTTCTTGGGCTCCACCTTGATCTTCTTGATCTTCTAGAGCATCTCCTGTCCTTCAAACCCTCAAAATCCCCTCCAGATATCACAAAACCCCCAAAATTTCTCCAAATTTCTCCCAATTTTTTCCCAAATTTCTCCATTTTTCTCCCAAATTTTCCCAAAATCTCCCAAATTTGCCCCAAGATGTCCCACCTTCGCTCTTCTTGGGCTCCACCTTGATCTTCTTGATCATCTCCTGTCCTTCAAACCCTCAAAATCCCCTCAAGGATTTCACGTAAAAAACCCCAAAATTCCTCCAAATTTCCTCCAATTTTTTCCCAAATTTCTCCAATTTTCTCCCAAATTTTCCCAAAATTTGCCGAATTTGCCCCAAGATGTCCCACCTTCGCTCTTCTTGGGCTCCACCTTGATCTTCTTGATCTTCTTGATCATCTCCTGTCCTTCAAACCCTCAAAATCCCTCCAGGATTTCACGTAAAAACCCCAAAATTTCTCCAAATTTCCTCCAATTTTTTCCAATTTTTTCCCAAATTTTCCCAAAATTTGCCGAATTTGCCCCAAGATGTCCCACCTTCGCTCTTCTTGGGCTCCACCTTGATCTTCTTGAGCATCTCCTGTCCTTCAAACCCTCAAAATCCCCTCAAGGATTTCACGTAAAAACCCCAAAATTTCTCCAAAATTTCTCCAAATTTCCTCCAATTTTTTCCAATTTTCTCCCAAATTTTCCCAAATTTTCCCAAATTTTCCCCAAGATGTCCCACCTTCGCTCTTCTTGGGCTCCACCTTGATCTTCTTGAGGCGCTTGAGCATGCCGCGCAGGTCGGTGATGCCGTACTGGAAGGCGATGCGCTCGTACTCGCTCTTCTTGGTGACGCCCTTGAGCAGCTCCCAGATCTCGGGTGGGATGGTGTCCTCCTCGTCGTCCTTCTTCTTCTTCTTCACCTCCTCGGCCTGCTCCTCCCTGCCGGCCGGAGCCTTCAGCCTCAGCCTCATCCTCATCATCTTCATCTTCATCTTCATCCCAGAGTTGTCCTCAACTCAACCCTGTTCCTGTCCTCATCCTCATCTTCATCCTCATCATCTTCATCCTCATCCTCGTCCTCATCTCCATCTTCATCATCTTCATCCCAGAGTTGTCCTCAACTCAACCCTGTTCCTGTCCTCATCCTCATCTCCATCTTCATCCTCATCCTCATCCTCGTCCTCATCCTCATCCTCATCCTTGTCCTCATCATCTTCATCCTCATCCTCATCACCTTTGTCCTCATCCTCATCCTCATTCCCTTCTTCTTCTTCACCTCCTCGGCCTGCTCCTCCCTGCCGGCCGGAGCCTTCAGCCTCATCCTCATCCTCATCTCCATCTTCATCATCTTCATCCCAGAGTTGTCCTCAACTCAACCCCGTTCCTGTCCTCATCCTCATCCTCATCTTCATCCCTGTTCTCCTCATCCCCATCCTCATCATCATCATCCTCATCACCTTTGTCCTCATCCTCATCTTCATCCTCACCATCTTCATCCCAAAGTTCTCCTCAACTCAACCCCGTTCCTGTCCTCATCCTCATCTCCATCTTCATCATCTTCATCCCAGAGTTGTCCTCAACTCAACCCCGTTCCTGTCCTCATCCTCATCTTCATCTTCATGCCTGTTCTCCTCATCCCCATCCTCATCATCATCATCCTCATCCCCATCACCATCCTCATCCTCATCCTCATCCTCATCATCTTCATCCCAGAGTTGTCCTCAACTCAACCCCGTTCCTGTCCTCATCCTCATCCTCATCTTCATCCCTGTTCTCCTCATCCCCATCGTCATCATCATCATCCTCATCCCCATCACCATCCTCATCCTCATCATCTTCATCCCAGAGTTCTCCTCAACTCAACCCCGTTCCTGTCCTCATCCTCATCATCATCCTCATCCTCATCTCCATCTTCATCCTCATCCTCATCCTCATCCTCATCCTTGTCCTCATCATCTTCATCCTTCATCCTCATCCTCATCATTCTCGTCCTTGTCCCTCCTGCCCTTCCTCCTCCTCCTCTTCATCCTCCTCCTGCTCTTCCTCATCCTGCCCTCCCTCTTCCTCTTCCTCTTCCTCTTCCTCTTCCTCTTCCTCTTCCTCTTCCTCTTCCTCTTCCTCTTCCTCTTCCTCTTCCTCTTCCTCTTTCTCTTCTTCCTCCTCCTCCTCCTCTTCATCCTCCTCCCCTGCTCTTCCTCCCATTCTTCCTCCTGCCCTTCTTCTTCCTCCTCCTCCTCCTCCCCTCCTGCCCTTCCTCCTCCTGCCCTTCCTCCTCCTGCCCTTCCTCCTCCTCCTCCTCCTCCCCTGCCCTTCCTCCCCCTCCTCCTCCTCCCCTCCCCCCTGCCCTTCCTCCTCCTCCTCCTCCTCCTCCTCCTCCCCCCCTGCCCTTCCTCCCCCTCCTCCTCCTCCTCACCTCTTCTTCAGCAGCCCGCTGAAGTCCAGCTCTCCGGCCGTCTCGTCCTTGGCGCCGTCCCTGCAGAATTTGGGGCAATTTCGGGGGATTTTGGGGCATTTTGGGGTCCCCAGGGGGGTCTCGGTGTCCAGGGGAGTCCCTGGGTGGGTTTTGGGGAGAATTTGGGCAATTTTGGGGATCCCCAGGGTGGCATTTTGGGGGAATTTGGGAGGATTTTGGGGATCCCAAAGTTGGATTTTGGGGCATTTTGAAGGGATTTTTAGGGGATTTTGGGGGAGTTTCGGGGGATTTTGGGGTCCCGGGTGAGATTTTGGGGTTTTTGGGGTGTCCCAGGTGAGATTTTGGGGTTTTTGGGGTGTCCCAGGTGAGATTTTGGGTTTTTTGGGGTGTCCTGGGTGGGATTTTGGGTTTTTTGGGTGTCCCAGGTGAGATTTTGGGTTTTTTGGGGTGTCCTGGGTGGGATTTTGGGTTTTTTGGGTGTCCCATGTGAGATTTTTGGTTTTTGGGGTGTCCTGGGTGGGATTTTGGGTTTTTTGGGTGTCCTGGGTGGGATTTTGAGGTTTCCCAGGTGGGATTTTGGGTTTTTTGGGTGTCCTGGGTGGGATTTTGAGGTTTCCTGGGTGGGATTTTGGGGTTTTTGGGGTGTCCTGGGTGGGATTTTGGGTTTTTTGGGTGTCCCAGGTGAGATTTTGGGTTTTTTGGGTGTCCTGGGTGGGATTTTGAGGTTTCCCGGGTGGGATTTTGGGGTTTTTGGGTGTCCCAGGTGAGATTTTGGGTTTTTTGGGGGGTCCCAGGTGAAATTTTGGGGTCCTGGGTGGGATTTTGGATTTTTGGGGTGTCCCAGGTGAGATTTTGGGTTTTTTGGGGTGTCCCGGGTGGGATTTTGGGGTTTTTGGGTGTCCCAGGTGAGATTTTGGGTTTTTTGGGTGTCCTGGGTGGGATTTTGGGTTTTTTGGGTGTCCTGGGTGGGATTTGGGGGTTTCCCGGGTAGGATTTTGGGTTTTTTGGGTGTCCCAGGTGAGATTTTGGGTTTTTTGGGGTGTCCCAGGTGAGATTTTGGGGTTTTTGGGGTGTCCCGGGTGGGATTTTGGGGTTTTTTGGGGGGTCTCCACTCACGTCCTCTTGAAGGCCTGCAGGACGTTCTCCGAGCCCGAGGGGCGGCCGGCTGGGGAGGGCGTCCCAAAAATGTCCCAAAATGTCCCCAAAATGCCCCAAAATGTCCCCAAATCCCCCCAAAATGACCCCAAATGTCCCAAATATCCCCAAATTTCCCAAATGTTCCCATACGTCCCCAAAATGTCCCAAAATGTCCCAAAAATGTCCCCAAATCCCCCCAAAATGTCCCCAAAATGTCCCAAAATGTCCCCAAATCCCCCCAAAATGACCCCAAATGTCCCAAATATCCCCAAATTTCCCAAATGTTCCCATACGTCCCCAAAATGTCCCAAAATGTCCCAAAAATGTCCCCAAATCCCCCCAAAATGTCCCCAAAATGTCCCAAAATGTCCCCAAATCCCCCCAAAATGTCCCCAAATATCCCAAATATCCCCAAATTTCCCAAATGTTCCCATATGTCCCCAAATTGTCCCAAAATGTCCCAAAAATGTCCCCAAATCCCCCCAAAATGTCCCCAAAATGTCCCAAAATGTCCCCAAAATTTCCCAAATGTTCCCAAAATGTCCCCAAAATTTCCCAAAATGTCCCCAAATCCCCCCAAAATGTCCCCAAATGTCCCAAAATGTCCCCAAAATTTCCCAAATGTTCCCAAAATGTCCCCAAAATTTCCCAAAATGTCCCCAAATCCCCCCAAAATGTCCCCAAATGTCCCAAATATCCCCAAATTTCCCAAATGTCCCCAAAATGTCCCCAAATGTCCCCAGTGTTGTTTTCAGGGAGTTTTGGGTTTTTTTGGGAGTTTTTAAGGCGGTTTTGGGGTGATTTTGGGACATTTTTGGGGTTAATTTTGGCTTAATTTTGGGATATTTTTGGGATGATTTTGGGGTTGATTTTGGGATAATTTTTAGATATTTTTGGGGTTAATTTGGGATCACTTTGGGTTAATATTGGGATATTTTGGGGATATTTTTATGGTTAATTTTGGGTTAATTTTCGGGTGGTTTTGGGGTGGTTTTTTTTTTGCTGATTTTGGGATATTTTTGCGTTAATTTTGGGATAATTTTGAGGTGAATTTTTTGCTGATTTTGGGATATTTTTGGGATAATTTTGGGATAATTTTGGGATAATTTTGGGGTGATTTTGGGATAATTTTGAGGTGTTATTTTTGCTGATTTTGGGATATTTTTGGGATAATTTTGGGGTTAATTTTGGGATATTTTTGGGGTGATTTGGGGCGATTTTGGGGCTCCCACCCTCGACGTCGATGTTGAAGGAGCAGCGGGTGCCCGGGAGGTTTTTGGGGTTATTTTCGGTTAATTTTGGGATAATTTTGGGGTGTTTTTTCTGTTGATTTTGGGATATTTTTAGGATATTTTTGGGATAATTTGGGGTGAATTTTGGGGTGATTTGGGGCGATTTTGGGGCTCCCACCCTCGACGTCGATGTTGAAGGAGCAGCGGGTGCCCGGGAGGTTTTTGGGGTTATTTTCGGTTAATTTTGGGACATTTTAATGGATATTTTTGGGATATTTTTTGGATAATTTTGGGGTGATTTTGGGATATTTTTGGGGTTAATTTTGGGATATTTTTGGGGTGATTTTGGGCGATTTTGGGGCTCCCACCCTCGACGTCGATGTTGAAGGAGCAGCGGGTGCCCGGGAGGTTTTTGGGGTTATTTTCGGTTAATTTTGGGATAATTTTGGGGTGTTTTTTCTGTTGATTTTGGGATATTTTTGGGATAATTTGGGGTGAATTTTGGGGTGATTTTGGGATATTTTTGGGGTGATTTTGGGCGATTTTGGGGCTCCCACCCTCGACGTCGATGTTGAAGGAGCAGCGGGTGCCCGGGAGGTTTTTGGGGTTATTTTCGGTTAATTTTGGGACATTTTAATGGATATTTTTGGGATATTTTTTGGATATTTTTTGGATATTTTTGGGGTGATTTTGGGATATTTTTGGGGTGATTTTGGGCGATTTTGGGGCTCCCACCCTCGACCTCGATGTTGAAGGAGCAGCGGGTGCCCGGGAGGTTTTTGGGGTTATTTTTGGTTAATTTTGGGATAATTTAATGGGTATTTTTGGGATATTTTTTGGATATTTTTTGGATATTTTTGGGGTGAATTTTGGGATATTTTTGGGGTGATTTTGGGCGATTTTGGGGCTCCCACCCTCGACGTCGATGTTGAAGGAGCAGTGGGTGCCTGGGAGGTTTTTGGGGTTATTTTCGGTTAATTTTGGGATAATTTAATGGATATTTTTGGGATATTTTTTGGATATTTTGGGGATATTTTTGGGGTGATTTTGGGATATTTTTGGGGTGAATTTTGGGATATTTTTGGGGTGATTTGGGGCGATTTTGGGGCTCCCACCCTCGACGTCGATGTTGAAGGAGCAGCTGTCCTTCTTGTCCTTGGCCGTGACCTCGCAGCGATAATCGCCCCGGTCCCCCGGAACCACCTTGGAGATGGCGAGCTCGAAGGTGAACACCTGGCACAGGTGAGACAGGTGAGACAGGTGAGAACACCTGGGACAGGTGAGACAGGTGAGAATGGACAGGTGAGAACACCTGGCACAGGTGAGACAGGTGAGACAGGTGAGAACACCTGGGACAGGTGAGACAGGTGAGAATGGACAGGTGAGAACACCTGGGACAGGTGAGACAGGTGAGAATGGACAGGTGAGAACACCTGGCACAGGTGAGACAGGTGAGATTGAACAGGTGAGAACACCTGGGACAGGTGAGAATGGACAGGTGAGACAGGTGAGAACACCTGGGACAGGTGAGACAGGTGAGAATGGACAGGTGAGAATGGGCAGATCGAAGGTGAACACCTGGCACAGGTGAGACGGGACAGGTGAGACAGGTGAGAATGGACAGGTGAGACAGGTGAACACCTGGCACAGGTGGGACAGGACAGGTGAGACAGGTGAGAACACCTGGGACAGGTGAGAAAGGACAGGTGAGAATGGACAGCTCGAAGGTGAACACCTGGCACAGGTGAGACAGGACAGGTGAGAACACCTGGGACAGGTGAGATTGGACAGGTGAGAATGGACAGGTGAGACAGGTGAGATGGGACAGGTGAGAATGGGCAGCTCGAAGGTGAACACCTGGCACAGATGAGACGGGACAGGTGAGACAGGTGAGACAGGTGAGAATGGACAGGTGAGACAGGTGAGAACACCTGGGACAGGTGAGAATGGGCAGGTGAGAATGGACAGGTGAGACAGGTGAGAACACCTGGGACAGGTGAGAATGGACAGGTGAGAATGGACAGGTGAGAACACCTGGGACAGGTGAGATGGGACAGGTGACACAGGTGAGAATGGACAGGTGAGAATGGACAGGTGAGAAAGGACAGGTGAGAACACCTGGCACAGGTGAGACAGGACAGGTGAGAACGGACAGGTGAGAACGGACAGGTGAGTTCCCCCCCCAGTCCCTCCCAGACCCTCCCAGCTCATTCCCAGTCCAAACCAGTCCAAACCAGTCCATTCCCAGTACAAACCAGTACAAACCAGTACAAACCAGTCCCACCTGGCTGTCCTTGTCACAGGTGTCCCGGAACTGGAAGCGGGCTCCGCTCTTGCTGCCCAGCTCATTCCCAGTGCTCCCAGTCCATCCCAGTCCATCCCAGTATAACCCAGTCCATTCCCAGTGTAACCCAGTCCATTCCCAGTACAAACCAGTATAAACCAGTCCCACCTGGCTGTCCTTGGCGCAGGTGTCCCGGAACTGGAAGCGGGCTCCGCTCTTGCTGCCCAGCTCATTCCCAGTGCTCCCAGTCCATCCCAGTCCATCCCAGTATAACCCGGCTCATTCCCAGTGTAACCCAGTCCATTCCCAGTACAAACCAGTATAAACCAGTACAAACCAGTCCCACCTGGCTGTCCTTGTCGCAGGTGTCCCGGAACTGGAAGCGGGCTCCGCTCTTGCTGCCCAGCTCATTCCCAGTGCTCCCAGTATAACCCGGCTCATTCCCAGTGTAACCCAGTCCATTCCCAGTACAAACCAGTATAAACCAGTATAAACCAGTATAAACCAGTCCCACCTGGCTGTCCTTGTCGCAGGTGTCCCGGAACTGGAAGCGGGCTCCGCTCTTGCTGCCCAGCTCCAGCCATTTGCCCTTGAACCATTTGACGGCGGGTTTGGTTCCCAGTTTGGCGCCGTCCACGCGCGCCACCACCAGAACGTCCCCGCCTGGTTTGGGGGGAAAAAAATCCCAAAAAAATCCAAAAAAATCCAAAAAAATCCAAAAAAATTGAAAAAAATCCAAAAAAAAATGAAATTGGGGGAAAAAAGATGGAAACAGGGAAAAAAAACCGGGAAAAAAAGGGAAAAGAACACGGCAGAAATACCCCCCCCCCGAGAAAATGAAATCGGGAAAAAATAATATGAAAAAAGAAAAGCAAAATTCCCCGAAAATCCCCACGAAATTCACCCCCAAATTCCCCAAAATTCCCTCAAATCTACCCAAACCACCTCAGGATAAATCTCCCCCAAAATCCCCCCAAATTTTCCCAGATTTCGCCAAAATCCCCCCAAATTCCCCACAAAATCCCCCAAATCCCTCAAATCCACCCAAATCCCCCAAAATTCTCCCAAAATTCTCCCAAATCCCCCCAAAACCCCCCAAAATCCCCCTCAAATCACCCAAATCCCCCCAAATTCCCCCACAAATCCCCTGAAATCCCCCCAAAATCCTCCAAAATCCACCCCAAATTCCCCCAAATCCCCCCAAAATCCCCCAAATCCTCCCCCAAACCCCCCCAAACCCCCCCAAAATCCCCCCAAATCCCCCCCAAATTCCCCAAAATCCCCCCAAAATTCCCCAAATCCCCCCAAATCCCCCAAATCCCCACAAATCCCCCCAGAATTCCCCAAAATTCCCACAAATCCCCCCCAAATCCCCCCAAATCCCCAAAATCCCCCAAAATTCCCCAAATCCCCCCCAAATCCCCCCAAATCCCCCAAATCCCCCCCAAATTCCCCCAAATCCCCCAAATCCTCCCCCAAATCCCCCAAATCCCCCCAAAATCCCCCAAATCCCCCCAAAATCCCCCCAAAATCCCCCAAATCCCCCAAATCCCCCCAAAATTCCCCAAATCCCCAAATCTCCCCCAAATTCCCAAAATCCCCCAAATCCCCCAAATCCCCCAAATCCCCCAAATCCCCCCAAATCCCCCAAAATCCCCAAATCCCCCAAATCCCCCCAAATCCCCCAAAATCCCCAAATTCCCAAACCCCCCCAAAATCCCCCAAATCCCCCCAAATTCCCCAAATCCCCCAAATCCCCCAAATCCCCAAATCCCCAAATCCCCCTATATCCCCCCCAAAATCCCCCCAAATCCTCCCCCAAATCCCCCCAAAATCCCCCAAATCCCCCCAAAATCCCCCCAAATCCCCCCCAAATCCCCCCCAAAATCCCCCAAATCCCCAAAATTCCCAAAATTCCCAATCCCCAATCCCTGCTCACCGCTCTCCACCAGCACGTTTTGGGGCTGGCTCAGGAACAGCCCGTCCGGGTCGGGGGGTCCGGGGGGGTTCAGCTCCTCTGGGGGGGCGGGGGGGTCAGGGGGGGCGAGAACCCCAAATTTTGGGGAGGGGGAGGGGGGAGGGCACCAAAAATTTGGGGGGAAAAAACCCCAAAACTCACCCAAATCATCCTTGGGCTCTGGAAGGGAATGGGGGGAGGGGGAGTGAGGGAGGGACCCCAAAAAATGAGGAAAGGCGCCCCAAAATCACCCCAAAAATCATCCCAAAAATCATCCCAAAAATCACCCCAAAAATCACCCCAAAAATCATCCCAAAATTACCCCAAAAATCATCCCAAAATCACCCCAAAATCATCCCAAAATCATCCCAAAAATCATCCCAGAATCACCCAAAAATCATCCAAAAATCATCCCAGAATCATCCCAGAATCATCCCAGAATCATCCCAGAATCATCCCAAAATCACCCAAAAATCATCCCAAAATCATCCCAAAATCATCCCAAAAATCATCCCAGAATCACTCCAAAATCATCTCAGAATCACCCAAAATCATCCCAAAATCATCCAAAAATCATCCCAGAATCACCCAAAAATCATCCCAAAATCGCCCCAAAATCATCCCAAAATCACCCCAAAATCCTCCCAAAATCATCCCAAAATCATCCCAAAATCATCCCAAAATCCTCCCAGAATCGCCCCAAAATCCTCCCAAAATCACCCAAAATAACCCCAAAATCCTCCAAAATTCTCTCGAAAATCCTCCCAAAATCACCCCAAAATCCCCCCCAAAAATTCCCAAAATCCCCCCAAATCCCCAAAAAAATCCCAAAAAATTCCCAAATTCCCTCCAAAATTCCCCCCAAAATTCCCAAAATCCCCCCAAAATCGCCCCCGAAAATCCCCCAAATTCCTCAAAATTCCCAAATTCCCCCAAAAATTCCCAAATCCCCCCAAAAATCCCCAAAAATTCCCCAAAAATTCCCAAATTTCCCCAAAAATTCCCCAAAAACTCCCAAATTCCCCCCAAAAATCCCCAAAAATTCCCCAAAAACTCCCAAATTTCCCCCAAAAATTCCCAAAAATTCCCCAAAATTCCCAAATTTCCCCAAAAAAAATCCCCAAAAATTCCCAAATCCCCCCAAATCCCCCAAAAATCCCCAAAAATTCCCCAAAAACTCCCAAATTTCCCCAAAAAAATCCCCAAAAATTCCCAAATCCCCCCAAAAATTCCCCAAAAATTCCCAAATTTCCCCAAAAATTCCCCAAAAACTCCCAAATTTCCCCCAAAAATTCCCCAAAAACTCCCAAATTCCCCCCAAAAATCCCCAAAAATTCCCCAAAAACTCCCAAATTTCCCCCAAAAATTCCCCAAAAACTCCCAAATTCCCCCCAAAAATCCTCAAAAATTCCCCAAAAATTCCCAAATTTCCCCAAAAAAATCCCCAAAAATTCCCAAATCCCCCCAAAAATCCCCAAAAAATCCCCAAAAATTCCCAAATTTCCCCAAAAATTCCCAAATTTCCTCAAAAAATCCCCAAAAATTCCCAAATTCCCCCCAAATCCCCCCAAAAATCCCCAAAAACTCCCAAATTTCCCCCAAAAAATCCCCAAAAATTCCCAAATCCCCCCAAAAATCCCCAAAAAATCCCAAAAATTCCCCAAAAATCCCCAAAAAATCCCCAAAAACTCCCAAATTTCTCCCCAAAAAATCCCCAAAAATTCCCAAATTTCCCCAAAAAAATCCCCAAAAATTCCCAAATCCCCCCAAAAATCCCCAAAAATTCCCCAAAAACTCCCAAATTTCCCCCAAAAATTCCCCAAAAACTCCCAAATTCCCCCCAAAAATCCTCAAAAATTCCCCAAAAATTCCCAAATTTCCCCCAAAAAATCCCCAAAAATTCCCAAATCCCCCCAAAAAAATCCCCAAAAATCCCCAAAAAATCCCAAAAATTCCCAAATTTCCTCAAAAAATCCCCAAAAATTCCCAAATTTCCCAAAAAATCCCCAAAAATTCCCCAAATCCTCCCCAAAAATTCCCCAAAATTCCCCAAAATTCCCCAAAAATCCCCAAAAATTCCCAAATTTCCCCAAAAAATCCCCCAAAAAATTCCCAAATTTCCCAAAAAAATCCCCAAAATCCCCAAATCCCCCAAAATCCCCAAAAACTCCCAAATTTCCCCCAAAATCCCCAAAAATCCCGATTTCCCGCTCCCCTCCCCCACCTTTCGGGGGCTCCTCGGGCCCCTCCCCCGCCGCCTTTTGCCCAATTTCGCCTTTTTCTCCTCATTTTGTTCCTCCTTTTTCTCCTCATTTTTCTCTTCTTTTTTCTCTTTTTTCTCCTTTTTCGCCTCTTTTTTGGCAGCTGCCGGGGAGGGGAAAAAAATCAAAATAAAACCAAAGAAATTAAAAAAGAAAATTAAATAAAATTCAAAAGAAATAAAAAATTAAAATCAATAAAATCAAAATTAAAATTGAAACAAAATGAAAAATTAAAAGAAAAGAATGAAAAATTAAAACTAAAACGGGAAATTTTAAAAAAAAATATTTAAAGTTAAAATAAAAAATGAAAAATTAAGATTAAAAAATGAAAAATTAAAATAAAAAAGAAAAATTAAAAGAAAAACATAACAATTAAAATAAAACTGAAAATGTAAAAAAAAAATTAAAATTAAAATTGAAAAATGAAAATTTAAAATAAAAAAGAAAAATTAAAAGAAAAAAATAACAATTAAAATAAAAAAGAAATTAAAAGAAGGAAATGAAAAGTGAAAATAAATAAAACAAAGAAGTAAAATTTTTAAAAAGAAAAATTAAAATTAAAAACCGAAAAACTAAATTTAAAAATTAAAATTTCAAAAATGAAAGCTTAGAATTAAAAATGAAAAAATTAAAATAGAATAAATTAAAAACTAAAACTAAAAATGAAAACCTAAATTTAAAAATGGAAAATTAAAATAAAAAACGGAAAATTAAAATTAAAAAAAAAATGAAGAACTAAAATTTTAAAAATTAAAAAAGATTTAAAACAAAAATGAAATAAACAAAGAAAATTAAAGACAAAACATTTTTCCAACAATCAAAAAACTTTAAAAAATTAAAAAAATTCAATTTAAATTTTTTTTTGGGGGGATTTGGGGGGATTTTTTTGGGGGGATTTTGGGGAAATTTCGGGGGAATTTTGGGGGGGATTTTGGGGTGGGGGAGGGGCGGATTTTGGGGGATTTTTTTTGGCTTTTGGGGGATTTTTTTGGGATTTTTTGGGATTTTTTGAGATTTTTTGGTGGGGGAGGGGCGGATTTTTTTTTTTATTTGGGGGGTGGGGGAGGGGCGGGTTTTTGGTGGGGGAGGGGTGGGTTTTTGGGGGGATTTTTTTGGATTTTTTTGGTGGGGGAGGGGCGGATTTTGGGGGGATTTTTTGGGATTTTTTGAGATTTTTTGGTGGGGGAGGGGCGGTTTTTTGGGATTTTTTGGTGGGGGAGGGGCGGATTTTGGGGGGGATTTTTTTGGATTTTGGGGGGATTTTTTGGGATTTTTTTGAGATTTTTTGGTGGGGGAGGGGCGGATTTTTGGTGGGGGAGGGGTGGGTTTTTTGGGGGGATTTTTTTGGATTTTGGGGGGATTTTTTGGGATTTTTTGGGATTTTTTTGGTGGGGGAGGGGCAGATTTTTGGGAGGATTTTTTGGGTTTTTTTGGTGGGGGAGGGGCGGATTTTTTTGGGATTTGGGGGGGTGGAGAGGGGCGGATTTTTGGGATTTTTTGGTGGGGGATGAGCGGATTTAGGGGGGATTTTTTTGGATTTTGGGGGGATTTTTTGGGATTTTGGGGGGATTTTTTGGGATTTTTTTGAGATTTTTTGGTGGGGGAGGGGCGGATTTTTTGGGGGATTTTTTGGGATTTTTTGGATTTTGGGGGGATTTTTTGGGATTTTTTTTTTGTGTGTGTGGGGGAGGGGCGGATTTTTTGGGGGATTTTTTGGGATTTTTTTGAGATTTTTTGGTGGGGGAGGGGCGGATTTTTTGGGGGATTTTTTGGCTTTTTGGGGGATTTTTTTGGGATTTTGGGGGATTTTTTGGATTTTTTTTTTGTGTGTGGGGGAGGGGCAGATTTTTTGGGGGATTTTTTGGGATTTTGGGGATTTTTTGGGATTTGGTTTTTGGGATTTTTTTTTGTGTGGGGAGGGGAGGATTTTTTTGGGGGATTTTTTGGGTGGGGGAGGGGCGGATTTTGGCCCTGCCAAATTTTGGGGTTCGCTCCGTGACCCCCCCAAAAATAGCGGCGGCTCCGGTGTCACCTCCGGGCTCGGGTGACATTTTTGGGGGGGCCCACCCCCCCCCCCCCCCCCCCCCCCCCGCGGCCAAAATAAAATTTAAAAATAAAATCGGGGGGTGGGGGAGGGGGGGAAGGAAATTTGGGGTTTTTTAAGGGCGAGGAGCCCCAAAAATCGGCGCGAAACCCCCCAAAAAATTGGAGAGAACCCCCAAAAAATTGGAGCAAAACCCCCCAAAAATTGGAGCAAAACCCCCCCAAAAATTGGAGCAAAACCCCCCAAAAATTAGGGCAAAACTCCCCAAAAATTGGAGCAAACCCCCCCAAAAAATTGGAGAGATCCCCCCAAAATTGGAGCAAAACCCCCCAAAAATTTGGGGCAAAACCCCCCCAAAAATTGGGGCAAAACCCCCCCAAAAATTGAAGCAAAACCCCCCAAAAAATTGGAGAGATCCCCCCAAAAAATTGGGACAAAACCCCCCAAAAAATTGGGGCAAAACCCCCCAAAAATTGAAGCAAAACCCCCCAAAAATTGAAGCAAAACCCCCCAAAAAAATTGGGCAAAAACCCCCCAAAAATTGAAGCAAAACCCCCCAAAAATTGGGACAAACCCCCCAAAAAATTGGGGCAAAACCCCCCAAAAATTGAAGCAAAACCCCCCAAAAATTGGGGCAAAACCCCCCAAAAATTGAAGCAAAACCCCCCAAAAATTGGGGCAAAACCCCCCAAAAATTGGGGCAAAAACCCCCCAAAAATTGTCAAAATCCCCCCCCCCAAAAAAGGAAAATTTGACAAATTTTTGGAACCCAAAATTTGGAATCTCCCCCAAAATTTTTGGAAACCCCCCCAATTAAAATTATCAGATCCCCCCCCCCCAAATTAATTTTGGAACCCTCCCAAAAAATTGTCACAATCCCCCCAAATTTTTGGGACACGAATTTTGGAAACCTCCCCCCCCCCCCAAAATTTTTTGGAGAACCCCCCAAAATTTTTGGAACTTCCCAAAAGTGTCATGAACGCCCAAAAATTGTCCAAATCCCCCCAAAAATTGTCCAAATCCCTCAAAAAATTGTCCAAATCCCCCCAAAAAATTGGCGAGACCTCACCAAAAAAAAATAAATTTACCCAAATTTTTGGAATTCAAATTTTGGAACCCCCCCAAAATTTTTGGAATCCTCCCAAAATGTCACAACCCCCCCCAAAAATGTCACAACCCCCCCCCCCCCAAAAATTGTCGCCTCCTAAAATGTCACCCCCCAAAATAACCGTCCCCTCCCCCCCCAAAATTTGTCACCTCCAAATTTGTCACCCCCCAAAAATGTCACGAATTCCCAAAATTTGTCTCAAACCCCCCAATTTTCTCCCTTCCCCAAAAATTGTCACCCCCAAAAATGTCACAAAACCCCAAATTTGTCCCTTCCCAAAAATTTTTGCCCCCCAAAATTGTCAAGAATTCCCAAAATTTGTCCCAAATCCCCCAAATTTTGTCCCTTCCCAAAAAATTGTCACCCCCAAATTTGTCACCCCCCAAAAATGTCAAGAATTCCCAAAATTGTCCCAAATCCCCCCAAATTTGTCATCCCCCCAAAATTGTCAAGAATTCCCAAAATTTGTCTCAAACCCCCCAAATTTGTCACCCCCCAAAATTGTCCCAAATCCCCCCAAATTTGTCACCCCCCAAAATTCTCACGAATTCCCAAAATTTGTCTCAAACCCCCCAAATTTGTCCCTTCCCAAAATTGTCACAAATTCCCAAAATTGTCCCAAACCTCCCCAAATTTGTCACCCCCCAAAATTCTCATGAATTCCCAAAATTTGTCCCAAACCCCCCAAATTTGTCCCCTCCCCCCCCCCCCCCCAAATTTGTCACCCCCCAAAAATGTCGCCCCCCCCCCCCAAAGCGCTGAGTCAGCAACGGCGGAAAAAAACCCCCCAAAATTCGAATTTTACGCCCCAAAATCACCCCAAAAAACCCCAAAATTCAAATTTTACACCCCAAAAAACCCAAAATTCAAATTTTACGCCCCCAAAAAACCCAAAATTCAAATTTTACGCCCCAAAATCACCCCAAAAAACCCCAAAAATTCAAATTTTACACCCCAAAATCACCCCAAAATTCAAATTTTACATCCCAAAATCACCCCAAAAAAATCGCATTTTTATATCTCGAAAATCGACCCAAAAAGTCGCTTTTTACTCCCCCAAAATTCGCTTTTTGTACCCAAAAACCACCCTAAAAAATCGCATTTTTATATCTCAAAAATCACCCCAAAATTTGCTTTTCACACCCCAAAAATCACCCCAAAAATCGTATTTTACTCCCCTAAAATTTGCATTTCTACACCCCAAAATTCGCTTTTTACACCCTAAAAATTCGCTTTTTATACCCCAAAAAATCGCATTTTTATTCCCAAAAATTCACATTTTTTCCCCCAAAAATTTCAAATTTTTACCCCCAAAAATCGCCCCAAAAATTCCCTTTTTTCACCCAAACTTCCTCCCAAAAATTCGCTTTTTTCACCCCCAAAAATTCAAAATTTTCCCTCCAAAATTCGCATTTTTCACCCCAAAATTTGAATATTTACCCCCAAATTTGCATTTTCACCCCAAAATTTGCATTTTTCACCCCAAAATTTGAATATTTACCCCTAAATTTGCATTTTCACCCCAGAATTTGCATTTTTCTCCCAAAATTTGCATTTTTTTACTCCAAAATTGGTCCCCGCCTTCCCGGGCATTAATTAGCTCCGTTAATTAAGGATTTAATTGAATGTTTTAATTAATTCTCCTCCCGATTAATTCAGCTGCTCATTAATTAATGGTGATTAATGAGTAATTAATGAGGAATTAAGGGGTGATTAATGAGTTAATAGTGGTAATTAATGATTGATTAATGAGTAATAAACGAGTAATTTAGGGGTAATTAATGAGTAATTAAGGAACTATTAATGAGTTAATAATGGGTAATTAATGTGTAATTAATGGTGATTACGGGGCAATTAATGGGTAATGAACGGGGTAATTAATGAGTAATAAATAGGTAATGAACGGGTAATGAACGAGTTAATAAAGGGTAATTAATATGTAATTAATGAGCAACTAATTAGTTATTAATGGGCAATTAACGGGTAATTAATGGGTGATTAATGTATAATTAATCCATGCTTTATGGGTACTTAATGAGTAATTAATGAGTAATTAGGGGTAATTAATGGATAATTAACGTGTAATTAACAGATGATTAATATGTAATTGGTGGTAATTTATGGGTATTTGACGTGTAATTTACAGGTAATTAATACATAATTAATGGGTAATTAGTGGATAATTTAGGGGTAATTAATGGTTGATAAATAGCTAATTCTCCCCATTAGTTAATTAAAAAATTGAAAAATTGAATAAATTCAATTAATTGAGTAATTTAAAAAAAATTAAAATTAATTAAACTACCCCCGAGCCAATTAATTCCCCCGGCTAATTAATTACCACCATCAATTAATTAAAGAAACCAACGCAAAACCCCACTGAAATCACTGCAATCAACAAAACCAAATTAATGAAACGATTAAAATAAATCATTAACCCCCCCAGGGCCCTTGGGGGCGGCGCTAATTAAGCCCCTCGCTAATTAGGCGCGTTAATTACCGGCCTTGGCCTCGGGCATGGCGGCGGCGCTCGGGGGTCCCGACTGGCCCCGCCCCCCCCGCGCCCGCGCTTAAACCCCATTGGCCACGCCCACGCCGGCCACGCCCACCACAGGCCACGCCCCCTCAAGGCCACGCCCCCCTCATGGAAGTCAATGGGGCTGAGGCCACGCCCCTCGCGCAGGCCACGCCCCCTCCGTATTAAGTCAATTGTAATTGAGGCCACGCCCCCTCACGCAGACCACGCCCATTCACACAGGCCACGCCCATTCACACAGGCCACGCCCCCTCCGTATTAAGTCAATGGTAATTGAGGCCACGCCCCCCACGCAGGCCACGCCCCCTCCCTATTAAGTCAATGGCCATTGAGGCCACGCCCCCTCACGCACACCACGCCCATTCACACAGACCACGCCCCCTCCTTGTTTAGTCAATGGCACTTGAGGCCACGCCCCCTCACTCAAGCCACGCCCCCTCAGCCCCCCCCGCCAATGGAACCGTCCGGCCCCTCTCCCCCCCCCAATCCCAATGGAACCTTCCAGCCCCGCCCCTCCCAGATTTTGGGGTTTTTTCCCCCAATTTTTGGGGATTTCCACCCAAATTTTGGGATTTCCACCCAGATTTTCCATTTCTGCCTCGATTTTTGGGATCTCCACCCAATTTTTGGGATGTTTTTCTCAAATTTTTGGGATTGTTTTCCCCAAATTTTTGGGATTTTTTTCCCCAAATTTTGGTGTTTTTTTTCCCCAATTTTTGGGATTTCTTCCCCAATTTTGGGTTTGGTTTTTTTTTTCCCAATTTTTTGGGATTTTTACCCAATTTTGGGGGGATTTTCACCCCAAATTTTTGGGATTTTTCTCCCAAATTTTCAATTTCTGCCTTGATTTTAGGGATCTCCACTGATTTTTTGGGTTTTTTCCACAATTTTTGGGGTTTTTTTCCCCAATTTTTGGGGATATTTTACCCAATTTTGGGGTTTTTTTCCCCAATTTTTTGGGATTTTTTTCCCCAATTCTTTGGGATTTTTTCCCAATTTTTGAGATTTTTTTAATAATATTTGGGATTTTCTCCCAATTTTGGGGTTTTTCCCCCAATTTTTGGGGATTTTTTTACACAATTTTTGGAGATTTTATCCCAATTTTTGGGATTTCCACCCCAAATTTTTGGGATTTCCACCCAAATTTTCAATTTCTGCCTCGACTTTTGGGATTCCCACCCCAATTTTTTGGGATTTTTTCCCAATTTTTGGGATTTCCCCCCAAATTTTGAATTTCTGCTCCAATTTTTGGGATTTCCCCCCAATTTTGTAATTTTCTACCCCAATTTTTGGGGTTTCCCACCCCAAATTTTAGGATTTGCACACCAATTTTTGGTTTTTTTTTTCCCCAATTTTTTGGGGTTTTCCCCCAGTTTTTGGACATTTCCACCCCACATTTTTTGGGATTTCCTCCCAATTTTATTTTTTCCCACCCAAATTTTGGGTTTTTTTCCCAAATTTTTCATTCCCACCCCAATTTTTCAGCCTTTGTCCTAAATTTTGGGATTCCCACCCCAATTTTTTGGGATTTTTTCCCAATTTTTGGGATTTCCCCCCAAATTTTCACTCCCACCCCAATTTTTTGGGTTTTTCCCCCAATTTTAGGATTCCCACCCCAATTTTTTACCATTTCCCACCCAAATTTTGGGACTTCCATTCAATTTTTGGGATTCCCACCCCAATTTTTGGAATTTCCACCCCAATTTTGGGGTTTTTTTCCCCAATTTTTTAGGATTTCCTCCCAATTTTGGTATTTCTGCCCAAAATTTCCATTTCTTGCCCCAAATTTGGGGATTTCCACTGAATTTTTGGGATTTTTTCCCAATTTCAAGGATCTCCACCCCAATTTTAGGGTTTTTTTCCCAATTTTTGGAGTTTTTTCCCAAATTTTGGAATTTCCCTCCCAATTTGGGGATTTCCCCAATTTTTGGGGATTTCCACCTAAATTTTCAATTTCCACCCCAATTTTTTTCACTCCCCACCCCAATTTTTTGGGTTTTTTCCCCCCAGTTTTAGGATTCCCACCCCAATTTTTGCCTTTTCCTCCCAAATTTTCACTTCCCACCCCAATTTTTCGGGATTTTTCCCCAAAAAAAAACCCCAGACCATCTCCAGGTGCCCAAACTCCGTTTTTATCTCCAACTCCGGCATCGGGCGGGGGGAACTTCCCTCGGGGGGGCAACAAAATCCTCCAAAATCCTCCAAAATCCTCCAAATCCACCCAAATCCACCCAAAATCCACCCAAATCCTCCAAAATCCTCCAAAATCCACCCAAAATTCACCCTAATCCACCCAAAATCCACCCAAAATCCACCCAAATCCACCCAAATCCACCAAAATCTGCCAAATCTTCCAAAATCCACCCAAATCCACCCAAATCCTACAAAATCCTCCAAAATCCCCCCAAATCCACCCAAATTCACCCAAATCCTCCAAAATCCTTCAAAATCCATGAAAATCCACCCCAAATCCACCCAAAATCCCCTGAAATCCACCCAATTTCACCCAAATCCTACAAAATCCTCCAAAATCCACCCAAATCCTCCCAAATTCACCCAAAATCCACCCAAATCTTCCAAAATCCACCCAATTCTTCCCAAATCCCCCAAAATCCCCCAAATCCACCCAAATCCTCCAAAATTCACCCAAATCCACCCAAATGCACCCAAATCCTCCAAATCCTCCCAAAATCCACCCAAATCCTCCAAAACCCTCCAAAATCCTCAAAATCCCACCCAAATCCTCCAAAATTTTCCAAAATCCACCCAAAATCCACCCAAATCCACCTAAATTATCCAAAATTCCCCAAATCCTCCCAAATTCACCCAAAATCCACCCAAATCCTCCAAAATCCACCCAAATCTACCAAAATCCCCCAAAATGCACCCAAAATCCCCCAAAATCCTCCAAAATCCACCCAAATCCTCCCAAATGCACACAAATCCTCCAAATCCTCCCAAATCCTCCAAAATCCTTCAAAATACTCCAAAACCCTCCAAAATCTTCAAAATCCACCCAAATCCTCTAAAATCCACCCAAATCCTCCAAATTTTTCCAAAATCCACCCAAATCCTCCCAAATTCACCCAAATTCCCCCAAAATCCCCCCAAAATCACCAAAATCCTCCAAAATCCACCCAAAATCCCCGAAAATCCTCATAAATCCACCCAAATTCTTCCCAAATCCCCCAAATCCCCCCCAAATCCCCCAAAATCTCCCAAAATCCCCCAAAATCCCCCAAAATCCTCCAAAACCCCCCAAAACCCCCCAAAATCCCCCAAAATCCCCCAACCCCCCCCATCCCCCCCCCCTCCACCGCCGGACCGAACCATTCCCTCCCCGGGGGGGGGAGCCGGGGGCACATTTTGGGGCGGTTTCGTCGTTTTTCGGGCGTTTCCCGCGGGGTTTTTGGGGTTATTTACAGCGGGGGGAGGGGCAGGGGGGGCGGGGCGGGGCCCCCCGGGGATTTGGGGGGTCCCGGGGGGTCCGGGGGGTCCTCGGGGGGGCGGGGCGGCGGCGGCGGCGCCGGAAGTATTTGTAGCGCTGCACGTAGGCGCCCACCAGGCGCGTCACCTTCACCGGGTTGATCTCGCCGCTGCGGCTGTGGCAGATCTGGGGGAAATTTGGGGGGATTTGGGGAAATTTGGGGATTTTTTGGGATTTTTTGGGGGTTTTTTTGGGGGGTTTGGGGGGTTTTGGGGGGTTTTGGGGGGGTTTTAAGGGGTTTTTAAGGGGTTTTTGGGGATTTTATTTGAGTTTTTAAGGGTTTTTTTTGAGGATTTGGGGAATTTTGGGGGAATTTGGGGGAATTTGGGGGATTTGGGGGGTTTGGGGGGATTTGGGATTTTTTGGGATTTTTTGGGGTTTTTTTGGGGGGGTTTTGGGGGTTTTGGGGGGGTTTTAAGGGGTTTTTGGGGATTTTATTTGAGTTTTTTAAGGGGTTTTATGGAGGATTTTGGGGAAATTTGGGGGAATTTGGGGGAATTTGGGGGAATTTGGGGGATTTGGGGGATTTGGGTGGATTTGGGGTTTTGGGGGTTTGGGGGATTTTTTGGGATTTTTTGGGGATTTTTTTGGGGGGGGTTTAGGGGGGTTTTTTAAGGGGTTTTTGGGGATTTTATTTGATTTTTAAGGGGGTTTTTTGGAGGATTTTGGGGACATTTGGGGATTTGGGGGGTTTTGGGGGGATTTGGGGGGTTTTGGGGGGATTTGGGGGGATTTGGGGTTTTTGGGATTTTTTGGGATTTTTTGGGGTTTTTTTTGGGGGGGTTTTGGGGGATTTTGGGGGGTTTTTAAGGGTTTTTGGGGATTTTATTTGATTTTTAAGGGGGTTTTGGGAGGATTTTGGGGACATTTGGGGATTTGGGGAAATTTTGGGGATTTTTGGGATTTTTTGGGGTTTTTTTGGGGGGGGTTTGGGGGGTTTTGGGGGGTTTTTAAGGGGTTTTTGGGGATTTTATTTGAGTTTTTTAAGGGGTTTTTGGGAGGGATTTGGGGAATTTGGGGGAATTTGGGAGAATTTGGGGGATTTGGGGAGTTTTGGGGTTTTGGGGATTTTTGGGGATTTTTTGGGGGTTTTTTTGGGGGGGGTTTTGGGGTTTTTAAGGGTTTTATTTGAGTTTTTAAGGGGTTTTATGGAGGATTTTGGGGAATTTGGGGATTTGGGAAATTTGGGGAGTTTTGGGTTTTTGGGGTTTTTTGGGATTTTTTGGGGGTTTTTTTGGGGGGGGTTTAGGGGGTTTAGGGGGGGTTTTAAGGGGTTTTTAAGGGTTTTAAGGGGTTTTTGGGGATTTATTTGGGTTTTTAAGGGGTTTTTTTTGGAGGGTTTTGGGGAATTTGGGGGAATTTGGGGGAATTTGGGGTTTTTTGGGATTTTTTGGGGGGGGTTTAGGGGGTTTTGGGGGTTTTTAAGGGTTTTTGGGATTTTATTTGAGTTTTTTAAGGGGTTTTATGGAGGATTTTGGGGACATTTGGGGATTTGGGGAAATTTGGGGGGATTTGGGAAATTTGGGGGGTTTGGGGTTTTTTGGGATTTTTTGGGGTTTTTTTGAGGTTGTTTGGGGGGGTTTTGGGGGGTTTTAAGGGGTTTTTGGGGATTTTATTTGAGTTTTTAAGGGGTTTTTTGGGAGGATTTTGGGGAATTTGGGGATTTGGGGAAATTTGGGGGGATTTGGGAAATTGGGGATTTGGGGTTTTTGGGGAATTTTGGGGATTTTTTGGGGGTTTTGGGGGGGTTTAGGGGTTTGGGGGTTTTTAAGGGTTTTTTGGGATTTATTTGAGTTTTTAAGGGTTTTTATGGAGGATTTGGGGAAAATTTGTGGAAATTTGGGGAAATTTGTAGTTTTTGGGGATTCTTTGGGATTTTTTTCAGGGGGGTTTAGGGGTTTTGGGGGGTTTTTAAGGGGTTTTTGGGGATTTTATTTGATTTTTAAGGGGTTTTATGGAGGATTTTAGGAAATTTGGGGATTTGGGGAAATTTGGGGGGTTTGGGATTGGGAATTTTCCAAATTTTTTTTTTTAACGTTTGAAGGGGTTTAGATTTTAATGTTTTTTTTGATTTGTGTTTGATTTGGGAAAAAAATAGAGGAAATTTTTAAGGGTTTTTTTTTTCCCATTTTTGACCATTTCCCTCCAAATTTTCTCTATTTCCCCCCAATATTTGCCAATTTTTCTCAATTTTCTCCATTTTTCCCCCACTTTTTGCCCATTTTTCCCCATTTTTTGCCCAATTTTCACCAAATTTTCACCGTTTTCCCCAAATTTTCTCTATTTTTCCCATTTTTTCCTGTTTTTCCAATTTTTCAACCCATTTTTGGGTACCTTGTACTCCTCCTTGCTGATCTCCTTACATTGCCAGATTCCTTATTTTCCTCCAATTTTCTCCATTTTTTCCCCATTTTTTGCCCGTTTTTCCCCATTTTTGCCCGATTTTCACCAAATTTTCACCGTTTTTCCCCAAATTTTCACCATTTTCCCCAAATTTTCTCTATTTTTCCCTTTTCCCCCCAGTTTTGTGTCACCTTGTGCTCCTCCTTGCTGATCTCCTTGCTCTGGCAGATTCCTCACTTTTCGCCCGTTTTTCCCCATTTTTCGCCCATTTTTCCCCATTTTTTGCCCGATTTTCACCAAATTTTCACCGTTTTTTCCCAAATTTTCCCTTTTTCCCCCAATTTGGTCAGACCTTGTGCACGGCCTTGCGCAGGATGTCCTTGTACTCGTCCTTGCTGATCTCCTTGCTCTGGCAGATTCCTCACTTTTCGCCCGTTTTTTCCCCATTTTTTGCCCGTTTTTCCCCATTTTTTGCCCGATTTTCACCAAATTTTCACCGTTTTTCCCCAAATTTTCCCTTTTTCCCCCCAATTTGGTCAGACCTTGTGCACGGCCTTGCGCAGGATGTCCTTGTACTCCTCCTTGCTGATCTCCTTGCTCTGGCAGATTCCTCATTTTTCGCCCGTTTTTTCCCCATTTTTTGCCCATTTTCCCCATTTTTTGCCCGTTTTTCCCCAAATTTTCACCATTTTCCCCAAATTTTCTTTTTTTTTTCCCTTTTCCCCCCAGTTTTGAGTCACCTTGTACTCCTCCTTGCTGATCTCCTTCCTCTGGCAGATTCCTCATTTTTCGCTCGTTTTTTCCCCATTTTTCGCCCGTTTTTCCCCATTTTTCGCCCGATTTTCACCAAATTTTCACCGTTTTTTCCCAAATTTTCCCTTTTTTCCCCCAATTTGGTCGGACCTTGTGCACGGCCTTGCGCAGGATGTCCTTGTACTCGTCCTTGCTGATGTCCTTGCGCTGGTAGAAGGGTTTGATCGCCAGCTTCACCTCCTCCACCGCGCGCTCCTGCGTGTGCAGCTTCTGCAGGTACTGCGGGGTCACACGGGGGTCACGGGGTCACCCGGGGGTCACGGGGTCACCCAGGGGTCACACGGGGGTCACCCGGGGGTCACGGGGTCACCACAAAGTGATGGAGTCAGCTGAGGTCACCCAAGGGTCACCCACGGGTCATGGGGTCACCCAAGGGTCACCCAGGGCCTTGGGGTCACCGAGGGGTCACCCGGGGGTCACGGGGTCACCCAGGGGTCACACGGGGGTCACGGGGTCACCCGGGGGTCACCCGGGGGTCACGGGGTCACCCAGGGGTCACACGGGGGTCACGGGGTCACCCAGGGGTCACCCAGGGCCTTGGGGTCACCACGAGGTCAGGGGGTCACCCACGGGTCATGGGGTCACCCAGGGGTCACCCAGGGCCTTGGGGTCACCACGAGGTCAGGGGGTCACCCAGGGGTCACCATGAGGTCACCACAAGGTCACGAGGTCACCAAAAGGTCACTGGGTCATTTAGGGTCACCGTGAGTGGTGGGGTCACCCAGGGGTCACCACAAGGTCGTGGAGTCATCCGAGGTCACCCAGGGGTCACGGGGTCACCCAGGGGTCGCCCAGGGTCATGGGGTCACCACGAGGTCATGGAGTAATCGTAGATCACCCAAGGGTCACCCAGGGGTCATGGGGTCACACAGGGTCACAAGGTCACACAGAGGTCACAGGTTCATGCAGGGGTCACCCAGGGGTCATGGGGTCACCCAGGGGTCATCATGGGGTCACGGGGTCACCACAAGGTCATGGAGTCATCAGAGGCCATCCAGAATAACCATTGGGTCACACAGAGGTCATGAGGTCACGCAGGGGTCACGGGGTCACCACAAGGTCAACACAAGGTCATGGGGTCAGACAGGGGTCATGGAGGGGTCATGGGATCAGCACGATGTCATGGGGTCACCATAAGGTCACAGGGTCACCCGGGGTCACCATGAGGTCACCACGAGGTCATGAGGTCACCCAGAGGTCACAGGGTCACCACAAGGTCACCCCACCCAGGGTTACGATGGGGTCACCATTAGGTCACGGGGTCACCATTAGGTCTCGGGTCACCAGGGGTCACGGGGTCCCCACAAGGTCATGGGGGTCACCCGGGGGTCACCACAAGGTCACCCAGAGGGTCACCCAGGGTCACGGCGAGGTCATGGCTGAGCACGGGGTCACCACGAGGTCACCAAATGTCCCCAAATGTCCCAAAATCCCCCAAATCTCCACATTGTCCCCGATGTCCCCAACTCCCTCGATACCCCAAATGTCCCCAAATGTCCCCAAACCCCCCAGTGTCCCCAATGTCCCAAATCCCTCAATGTCCCCTCAATGTCCCCAATGGCCTCGATACCCCAAATCCCCCAAATCCCCCCAAATGTCCCCAAATCCCTCAATGTCCCCAATGTCCCAAGTCCCCTAAAGTCCCCAATGTCCCCAATGTCCCCAATAATCCAAATCCCCCCAAATCCCCCAAATGTCCCCAATTCCCCAATGTCCCCTCCTGTCCCCAATGTCCCCAATCCCCTCAATGTCCCAAATATCCCCAAATCCCCCAAGTGTCCCCAATGTCCCAAACCCCCCAGTGTCCCCAATCCCCTGAATCCCCCTAACCCCCCAAATGTCCCCAATGTCCCCTCCTGTCCCCAATGTCCCCAGTCCCCTCAATATCCCAAATCCCCCCAAATGTTCCCATTGTCCCCAATGGCCTCGATACCCCAAATATCCCCAAATATCCCCAAATCCCCCCAAATGTCCCCAAATCCCCCCAAATGTCCCCAAATCCCTCAATGTCCCCAATGTCCCCAACCCCCCCAATGTCCCCAACACCCCCAATGTCCCAAATCCCTCAATGTCCCCGATGTCCCCAACCCCCCCTGATGTCCCAAATCCCCCCATTGTCCCCAACCCCCCAAATGTCCCCAAATGTCCCCAATGTCCCCCCGCTGTCCCCGCACCTTGTCGCTGTCCCCTCTGCCCTCGCCGTCCCTCCAATGTCCCCAAATGTCCCAAAATGTCCCCAATCTCCCAAATCTCCCCAATGTCCCCAGCGTCCCCAAATCCCCCCAATGTCCCCAACCCCCCCAAATTCCCAAATCCCCCCAATCTCTCAAATGTCCCCAAATCCCCCCAATGTCCCCCTGCTGTCCCCGCACCTTGTCGCTGTCCCCTCTGCCCTTGCCGTCCCTCCAATGTCCCCTAAACCCCCAAATGTCCCCAATGTCCCCAACGTCCCAAATCTCCCCAATGTCCCCAATACCCCAAATCTCCCCAAATCCCCCGTGTCCTCAGTGTCCCCAATCCCCCCCAATGTCCCCAATCCCCCAAATGTCCCCAAACCCCCCAAGCCCCCCAAATCCCCCCAACGTCCCCAATGTCCCCAACCCCCCAAATGTCCCCAATGTCCCCAATGTCCCAAATCTCCCCAATGTCCCCAATCCCCCAAATGTCCCCAAACCCCCCAAATCCCCCCAACCTCCCCAATGTCCCCAACCCCCCCAACGTCCCAAATCCCCCCAGTGTCCCCAATCCCCCCAAATTCCCCCAATCTCCCCAATGTCCCCAATGTCCCCAATGTCCCCAGTGTCCCCAACCCCCCCTGATGTCCCAAATCCCCCCAGTGTCCCCAACCCCCCCAAATGTCCCCAGTGTCCCCCCGCTGTCCCCGCACCTTGTCGCTGTCCCCTCTGCCCTCGCCGTCCCTCCTGTCCCCCCCGTACAGGGGGGCTCCGGCCGCCCCCCCCGGGCCGGGCAGGGCGGGGGTGGGGGGCGCGGGGGGTCCCCCCCCCGAGGGGCAGCAGGTACGGGGGGGGGCCCTGGGGGGGGCCCGGGGGGGCGGGGGGGGGCTGGGCGGGGCCCAGGGGGGGAGGGGCCGCCTTGCTCTGGCTCAGGATCTGCCAAAAAAAAAATTCAAAAAAAAAAAAAATTTAAAAAATTATGGGTTGTTTTGTTTTCTTTTGGGGTCCCCCAACCTGTTTTCGGGGTCCCCATCCCCATTTTGGATGTCCCCACCCTCATTTTGGGGTGTCCCTATTCATTTTGGGGGTCCCCACCCCCATTTTGGGGTGTCCTTGGTCCTTTTTGGGGGTCTCCATCCCCATTTTGGGGTCCCCATCCCCATTTTGGATGTCCCCACCCTCATTCTGGGGTATCCCTGGTCATTTTTGGGGGTCCCCACCCCCATTTTGGGGGGTCCTCGGTGTTTTTGGGGTCCCCATCCCCATTTTGGATGTCCCCACCCCCATTTTGGGGTGTCCCTATTCATTTTGGGGTCCTCACCCCCATTTTGGGGTATCCTTGGTCCTTTTTGGGGTCCCCATCCCCATTTTGGGGGATCCCTGGTCGTTTTTGGGGTCCCCACCTTCATTTTGGGGTGTCCTTATTAATTTTCTGGGGGTGGGGTCCCCACCCTCATTTTGGGGTGTCCCTATTCATTTTGGGGGTCCCCATCCCCATTTTGGGGTGTCCTTGGTCCTTTTTGGGGGTCCCCATCCCCATTCTGGGGGGTCCTCGGTGCTTTTTGGGGGTCCCCACCCCCATTTTGGGGCATCCCAGGTCATTTTTGGGGTCCCCACCCTCATTTTGAGCTGCCCTTGTTCCTTTTTGGGGTCCCCCAACCCATTTTTGGGGTCCCCACCCCCATTTTAGGGTGTCCCTATTAATTTTTGGGGTCCCCACCCCCATTTTGGGGTATCCCAGGTCATTTTCGGGGTCCCCCCCCCAAATTTCGGGGTGCCCCCCCAAATTTCAGGTTCCCCCCCCAAATTTCGGGGTCTCCCACCCAAATTTCGGGGTCCCCCCCCAGATTTCGGGGTGCCCCCCAAAATTTCGGGGTCCCCCCCCGAATTTCGGGGTCTCCCCCAAATTTCGGGGTCCCCCCCAAATTTCGGGGTCCCCCCCAAAATTTCGAGGTCCCCCCCCCAAATTTCGGGGTCCCCCCCCCCAAATTTTGGGGTCCCCCCCCAAATTTCGGGGTCCCCCCCCCAAATTTCGGGGTTCCCCCCTCAAATTTCGGGGTCCCCCCCCCAAATTTCGGGGTCCCCCCCCCCAAATTTCGGGGTCCCCCCCAAATTTCGGGGTCCCCCTCCCAAACTTCGGGGTCCCCCCCCAAATTTCGGGGTGCCCCCCCCAAATTTCGGGGTCCCCCCAAATTTCGGGGTCCCCCCCCAAATTTCGGGGTCCCCCCCCCAAATTTCGGGGTCTCCCCCCAAATTTCGGGGTCTCCCCCCCCAAATTTTGGGGTCCCCCCCCCAAATTTCGGGGTCCCCCCCAAATTTCGAGGTCCCCCCCCCCAAATTTCGGGTGCCCCCCCAAATTTCGGGGTCCCCCCCAAATTTTGGGGTTCCCCACCCAAATTTCGGGGTCTCCCCCCAAATTTCGGGGTGCCCCCCCAAATTTCAGGGTCCCCCCCCCAAATTTCGGGGTTCCCCCCCAAATTTCGGGGTGCCCCCCCCCCAAATTTCGGGGTCCCCCCGCCAAATTTCGGGGTCCCCACCCCAAATTTCGGGGTTCCCCCCCAAATTTCGGGGTTCCCCCCCCAAATTTCGGGGTGCCCCCCCAAATTTCGGGGTCCCCCCCAAATTTCGGGGTGCCCCCCCAAATTTTGGGGTCTCCCCCCCAAATTTCGGGGTCCCCCCCCAAATTTCGGGGTCCCCCCCCAAATTTCGGGGTGCCCCCCCCTAATTTCGAGTTCCCCCCGCCAAATTTCGGGGTCCCCCCCAAATTTCGGGGTCCCCCCCAAATTTCGGGATGCCCCCCAAATTTTGGGGTCCCCCACCCCAAATTTCGGGGTGCCCCCCCCCAAATTTCGGGGTCCCCCCCAAATTTCGGGGTGCCCCCCCCCAAATTTCGTGGTCCCCACCCCAAATTTCGGGGTGCCCCCCCAGATTTCGGGGTCCCCCCCCAAATTTCGGGGTCCCCCCCCCCAAATTTCGGGGTCCCCCCCCAAATTTCGGGGTCCCCCCCCAGATTTCGGGGTACCCCCCAAAATTTCGGGGTCCCCCCCCAAATTTCGGGGTCCCCCCCCAGATTTCGGGGTTCCCCCCCAAATTTCGGGGTCCCCCCAAATTTCGTGGTCCCCACCCCAAATTTCGGGGTGCCCCCCCAGATTTCGGGGTCCCCCCCCCAAATTTCGGTGTGCCCCCCCAAATTTCGGGGTCCCCCCCCCAAATTTTGGGGTCCCCCCCCCAAATTTCGGGGTCTCCCCCCAAATTTTGGGGTCCCCCCCCCCAATTTCGGGGTCTCCCCCCAAATTTTGGGGTCCCCCCCCCCCCAATTTCGGGGTCACCGCACCCTCCCAGTTTCGGGGTCCCCCCCAAATTTCGGGGTGCCCCGTGTCCCACCTGGTTGGTGGCCTGGATCAGCTCCTGGGCCTTGGCCCGGCTGGCCAGGTTGGCCTCCTCCATCTTGAACAGCAGCGCCGTCACTGGGGAGAGGGGCGCCCCAAAAATCCCCGTTACCCCAAAATCACCCCGAAAACACCCCGAAATACCCCAAAATCCCCCCAAAAATACCCCAAAATATCCCAAAAAACCCCAAAATCACCCCGAAAATACCCCGAAATACCCCAAAATCCCCCCAAAAATACCCCAAAATATCCCAAAAACCCCAAAATCACCCCAAAAATACCCCGAAATATCCCAAAAAACCGTTACCCCCAAAAATCGCCCCGAAAATACCACAAAAATACCCCAAAATATCCCAAAAAACCCCCAAAATCACCCCAAAAATACCCCGAAATATCCCAAAAAACCCCAAAATCACCCCAAAAATACCCCGAAATATCCCAAAAAACCCCCAAATCACCCCGAAAATACCCCGAAATATCCCAAAAACCTGTTACCCCCAAAATCACCCTGAAACCACCCCGAAAATACCACAGAAATACCACAAAAATACCCCAAAATATCCCAAAAAACCCCAAAATCACCCCGAAAACACCCTGAAATATCCCAAAAACCCGTTACACCCAAAATCACCCCGAAAATACCCCGAAATATCCCAAAAAACCCCAAAATCACCCCAAAAATACCCTGAAATATCCCAAAAATCCCCGTTACCCCCAAAATCACCCCAAAATACCCTGAAATATCCCAAAAAACCCCAAAATCACCCCAAAAATACCCCGAAATATCCCAAAAACCCGTTACCCCCAAAATCACCCCAAAAATACCCTGAAATATCCCAAAAAACCCCAAAATCACCCCAAAAATACCCTGAAATATCCCAAAAAACCCCCAAATCACCCCGAAAATACCCCGAAATATCCCAAAAACCCATTACCCCCAAAATCACCCCAAAACCACCCCGAAAGTACCACAAAAATACCCCAAAATATCCCAAAAATCCCCAAAATCACCCCAAAAATACCCCGAAATATCCCAAAAATCCCCGTTACCCCCAAAATCACCCTGAAACCACCCCGAAAATACCACAAAAATACCACAAAAATACCCCAAAATATCCCAAAAAACCCCAAAATCACCCCGAAAATACCCTGAAATATCCCAAAAACCCGTTACCCCCAAAATCACCCCAAAAATACCCCGAAATATCCCAAAAAACCCCAAAATCACCCCAAAAATACCCCGAAATATCCCAAAAAACCCCAAAATCACCCCGAAAATACCCCGAAATATCCCAAAAACCCCAAAATCACCCCAAAAATACCCCGAAATATCCCAAAAAACCCCAAAATCACCCCAAAAATACCCCGAAATATCCCAAAAAACCCCAAAATCACCCCGAAAATACCCCGAAATATCCCAAAAAACCCCAAAATCACCCCAAAAATACCCTGAAATATCCCAAAAATCCCCGTTACCCCCAAAATCACCCCAAAAATACCCTGAAATATCCCAAAAAACCCCAAAATCACCCCAAAAATACCCCGAAATATCCCAAAAACCCGTTACCCCCAAAATCACCCCGAAAACACCCCGAAATATCCCAAAAACCCGTTACCCCCAAAACCGCCCCGAAACCACCCCGAAAATACCACAAAATACCCCAAAATATCCCAAAAAACCCCCAAAATCACCCCAAAAATACCCCGAAATATCCCAAAAACCCGTTACACCCAAAATCACCCCAAAAATACCACAAAAGTACCACAAAAATACCCAAAAATACCCAAAAAATATCAAAAAAATACTCCAAAATATCCCAAAAACCCGTTACCCCCAAAATCACCCCGAAAATACCCAAAAAACCCCATTACCCCCAAAATCACCCTAAAAATACCCCAAAATATCCCAAAAACCCGTTACCCCCAAAATCACCCCGAAAATACCCCGAAATATCCCAAAAACCCGTTACCCCCAAAATCACCCCAAAAATACCCCAAAAGTACCACAAAAATACCCCTAAACACCCAAAAAATACCCCAAAAACACCCAAAAATACCCCGAAATATCCCAAAAACCCATTAGCCCCAAAATCTCCCAAAAAAACCCACAAACCCCCCCAAAAAACCTCAATAACCCCCCCAAAACCCAAACCCTCCAAAAAACCCCAAAAACCCCCCCAAAAAAATCCCCAAAATCTCCCAAAAAACCCCAAACCCCCCCCCAAAACCCCCCTTAAAAAACCCAAAACCCCCCCAAACCCCCCCAAAAACCCCCTAAAAAACCCCAAAAAACCCCAAACCCCCCCTTAAAAAACCCAAAAAACCCCCAAAATCCCCCCAAAAAACCCCCAACCCCCCCCTAAAAGAACCCCAAACACCCCCAAAACCACCCCAAAAAAATCCCCCAAAACCCAAACCCCCCAAAAAACCCCAAAAACCCCCCCAAAAAATCCCCAAAATCTCCCAAAAAACCCAAAAAAACCCAAACCCCCCACCCAAAACCCCCCTAAAAAAACCCAAAAAACCCCCAAATCCCCAAACCCCCCTTAAAAAACCCAAAAACCCACAAACCCCCCCAAACCCCCCCTAAAAAATCCCAAAAAACCCCAAAATCCACCCCAAAAAACCCACAAACCCCCCCAAAACCCCTAAAAAAACCTAAAAAACCCCCAAAATCCCCCCAAAAAACCCACAAACCCCCCAAAAAAACCCAAAAAACCCCAAAAAAACCCTAAAAAACCCCCAAAAAACCCCAAATCCCCCAAAAACCCCCCCAAAACCCCCTAAAAAAACCCAAAAAACCCCAAACCCCCCCTAAAAAAACCCAAAAAACCCCCAAACCCCACCAAAACCCCCCTAAAAAACCCCAAAAAAACCCCAAACCCCCCCAAAACCCCCCTAAAAAACCCCAAAAAACCCCAAAAAACCCCCAAAACCCCCCCTAAAAAACCCAAAAAATCCCCAAAATCCCCCCAAATCCCCCCTAAAAAACCCCAAAAAACCCCCAAACCCCACCAAAACCCCCCTAAAAAAAACCCAAAAAACCCCAAACACCCCCAAACCCCCCTAAAAAAACCCCAAACACCCCAAAAAAACCCCCAAATCCCGCTAAAACCCCCCTAAAAAACCCCAAACCCCCCAAAAACCCCCCTAAAAAAACCCCAACCCCCCCTTAAAAAACCCAAAAAACCCACAGACCCCCCCAAACCCCCCCTAAAAACACCCAAAAAACCCACAAACCCGCCCAAAAATCCCCTAAAAAACCCCAAACACCCCCAAACCCCCCCTAAAAAAACCCAAAAAACCCCAAACCCCCCCAAAACCCCCTAAAAACCCCCCAAAAAACCCTTAAAAAACCCCAAAAGCCCCCCAAACCCCCCTAAAAAACCCCAAAAAAACCCCAAACCCCCCCCAAAACCCCCCTAAAAAACCCCAAAAAACCCCCAAAAAACCCCAAAAAACCCCAAAAAACCCCCAAAACCCCCCAAACCCCCCAAACCCCCCAAAAACCCCCAAACCCACGCGCCAGGACGCCGCTGGCGGCGCAGTCCACGCCGCCCTGGAGGCTCCACCCCGGCGCCGGTGCCGGTGTTGCCGGTGCCGCCGGTGTTGCCGGTGCCGGCGCCGCTCCGCCGCCGTCGTCCTTCCCCTCGCTCCGGCTGTCGGCCTCGGGCTCCCCTCGACTCTGGGGGTCCCCCTCTCCCGTCCCCTCCATTTTTGGGGCTCCCTCCTCGCTCAGGAACGAAACCTCGGGGGTCTTGCAGCTGCTGTCCACCGTCTGCGAATCCGGCGTCAGCTCCCGCTCCGCCGCGCCGCATTTCGGCGCCGCCGCCGCCGCCGCCGAGACGGGGCTGGGAAGTTTTGGGGTTCCCCCGGCGGATTTCTCCGAGCCGGACCACGTTGGGTCGGTTTTGGGGGGCAGGCGGAGAGGAGGGGAGGCGGCGCTTTGGCTGCAGCTGTCGGCCTTGGATTTCTTCAGCGCCGCGCCGGTGCCGCCGGTGCCGCCGCTCTTGGTTTTGGTTTTCCTCTTCTTGCGCGCTTCACCCTTGGTTTTCATCTTCACCTTCTTGGCCGCGCCCTTGGTTTTGGCGGGTTTGGCTTTGCGCGCTTTGGCGCCCGCCTCGTTTTTGGCCGTTCCTTTCTCCGCCTTCTCCTCGGCCTTGAGGAACGCCGCGCGGTTTTCGGCGTCGCGGGCGAATTTCACCCCGATGCCGCCGTCCTTGCCGGACGTCGTGGTGGAGCTGACGCCCTCGCGGATCAACACCGACACCTTGGATTGCAGCTTCACCTTCCTCGGCGCCGCCGCCGACGCCGGCGGTTTGGGCGCCGCCGTTTCCGCGCCGTCCTTGCCGTGCCCGCTTTTGCTTTTCCGCCCGCTTTTTTCCCGTTGTTTCTCCTTGTTTTTCGCCGGCTCGGCCGGCGCCGGCTCGGCGTAATCCTTGAATTTCTTCTTGTATTTCTCCCTGGCCGCCGGGCGCTCCTCGGCGCGGCCGCGCTTCCTCTCCTTGTCCTTCTTGGCGGGCTCGGCGGGCGCGGGCCGCGCCTCGGCTTGGCGCGCCGGCGGCTCGGCGTGCTCGCGGTCGGAGCCGCCTTCGAAGCTCAGCCCCTCCGAGTCGTAGAGCACCTCGCGCTTGGGCTCGGCCGCGCCGCCGGCGCGCCGGCTCACCGTGATGGTCCTCTTGATGGCGAACAGCTCCGAGTCGTTCAGCTCCTGCACCGACGGCGGCACCACGGCGCGGGCCTGGCGCCGCCGCGCCGCCTCGCCCTTCTCCGCCTTGGCGTCGGCGTCGCGCCGGGAGCCGCGCCGCTCCCGCGACCTCGAGCGCTGCTTCTTCTTCTTCTTCTCGCCGCGGTGCTTCTCCTTGTGCCGCGAGCGCCCGGAGCTGCCGGAGCGGCGCCGGCGGCGCTTCTCCCGCGAGCGCGACCGCCGCGACCACGAGCGCCGGCGCGAGCGCGACCGCGAGCCGCCGCCGCCGTGCCGACGCTCCTTCGCTTTCGGCGACGGCTCCGGCGCTTTCTTGCCGCCGCCGGCGGCCCAGGCGTCGCCGCCGCGCTCGCGGGACCGCTTGGGCTTCTTCCGCGACGCCGCCGACGGCGAGCGCGGCGAGGGCGGCGCGCGGAGCCGCCGCTGGCTCAGGATTTTGCGCCGCAGGTCGGAACCGCCGCCGGAGCCGGCGCCGCCGCTTTTCCACCGCGGATCCGGTTGGGATTCGGCGCCGAAATCGGCCTCCTCGTCCGAATCGGCGTGCAGCGACAGGAAATCGTCGCCGCCCTCGGGCAGCCGCACCGGCCGCGGCTCCGGCGCGCGGCCGCGGGTGGCGGTGCCGGTGCCGGCGTTGCCGGCGGCGTTGCCGGCGCCGCCGCGGAAGATCCTCGGCGGGCTGAAGCGCTCCTCCTCGGGCTGCACGATCTCGCCCTCCTCGATCTCCGAATCGCCCGGCGCGCCCCACTCGCGCCGCCCGCGGTGCCGCGCCGCTTTCGGCGCCCCGGCCGCGCCGCGCGGTTGCTGCGTCGCCGTCGCCGCCGTCGCCGCTTTGGCGTTACCGGCGGTCACCACCTCCAGCGAGAGCTTGCCGTCGAACTTGGCGCGCGCCTCGCTCTCGGCGCCGCCTTTGCCGCCCAGCTCCACCACGAAGACGCGGCGGCGCGGCTCCGCCTCCACGGCGGCGGCGTTGCGGGGCGAGGAGCCTTCCTCCTCCTCGTCGTCCTCCTCCTCCTCCTCGTCGTCCTCCTCCTCCTCGGGCAGCGTGGAGTCGGCGCCGGGCGCGTTGGGCGGCGTTTTGGGCGGCGCCGGCTCCGGATCTTTCTCGAAGTCTTGGCTCAGGCTGTTGTCGTCGTAGATGCCGGCCAAGGTCTCCGAGATGCGGCTGATGCTGTGCGACACGTCCGGCAGCGCCGCCTGCTCTTCCTCCTCCTCCTCCTCCTCCTCCTCCTCCTCCTCCTCTTCCTCCTCCTCGTCTTCGTCCTCGTCCTCATCCTCCTCCTCGTCCTCCTCCTCCTCGGGGCTGGGGCTGCTGCGCGACGAGCTGGGGTTGGAGCCGGTGGGGTCGAAGGGGTCGTACTTCTGGTCCTGCCGGCCTTCGGCCTCTTTGCCGGGCGAGGAAGACGAGGCCGCGCCGGCGCCGTAACCGAATTCCGCCGCCGCCGCCGCCGGGTTCTCCTCGTCCGTGGGGTGGAAAGGATCATAAATATCCAAGGAAGGCGAGCGGGGCCGGGCGGAGACGGGCGGGGGGCACGAGGAGGAGGAAGAGCGGGATGAGGAGGAGGAGGAGGAGGAGGATGAAGAGGAGGAATCGGCTTTTTCGGGGGGGTGGGCGCGGCCGGGCTGCTGGCGGCCGGCGGGGGGCGGCGCCGGGGGGCGCTGCTGTTGGGGCTGCTGCTGGTTTTGGGGCGCCCCCGGCCCGCCCGGGGCGGCCGCTCGGGGTCCCCGGGGCCGGCGGGGCCGGGCCGGGGTCGGGGGAGGGGCGCGGCGGGTCCGGTGGGGGAGGGGAGGCGCCGGCGGGGGTCCGGCCGGGGGGCCCGGGGGGCCGGGGGGACCCCCGGGGACGCGCCAGCGGCGGGACGAGGAGCCGGGGAGGGGACCTGGCGGGGGACGGAGAGGTGGCGTCAAATTGTGCACAGAGACACCCGAAATATGCCTTTTTCACCCCAAAATATCCCATTTTCACCCCAAAATATGCCATTTTCACCCCAAAATGCCGTTTGTACCCCAAAATATCCCATTTTCACCCCAAAATATCCCATTTTCACCCCAAAATATGCCGTTTTCACCCCAAAATGCCATTTGTACCCCAAAATATCCCATTTTCACCCCAAAATATCCCATTTGTACCCCAAAATATCCCATTTTTAGCCAAAATACCCCAAATCCCCCCAAAATCCACCCAAATCCCCCGACAATCCACCCAAACGCCCCCAAAATCCACCCAAACGCCCCCAAAATCCACCCAAACCACCCCAAAATCCACCCAAATCTCCCCAAATCCCCTCAAATCCCCCCAAAATCTCCTCAAATCCCCAAAATCCCCTAAACCCTCCAAATACCCCCACAAAATCCACCCAAACCCACCCAAAATCCCCCCCAAAACCCGCTCAGAAATCCCCCAAATCCCCCCAAAAATCCTCCAAAATCCGTCCCAAACTCCCCAAAATCCACCCCAAATCCTCCCAAAATCCACCCCAAATCCCCCCAAAATCCCCCAAACCCCCCAAAATCCACCCAAACCCTCCAGAAAATCCCCCAAAATCCTCACAAAATCCACCTAAATCCCCCCAAAACTTTCCCAAAATCCCCTCAAACTCCCCCAAAATCCCCCCAAATCCCCTCAAATCCCCCAAAATCTCCTCAAATCCCCCAAAATCTCCTCAAATCCCCCAAAATCTCCTAAACCCTCCAAATACTCCCCCAAAATCCACCCAAAATCCATCCCAAAATCCACTCAATCCCTTCAGAAACCCCCCCAAAATCCTCACAAAATCCACCTAAATCCCCCCAAAACCTCCCCAAAATCCCCTCAAATCCCCCAAAATCCACCCCAAACCCTCCCAAAAATCCCAAAATCCCAAAAAAACCCCCCTGACCTCCTTTGGGGGCCCTCCAGGGCCGCTCCCGGCGCAGGAGCCCCGAGGTGGCCACCAGCCCCCCAAATCTCCCCAAAATCCCCTGAAATCCCCTCAAATCTCCCCAAATCCCCTCAAATCCCCCCAAAATCTCCTCAAATCCCCCAAATTCCATCCCAAAATCCATCCCAAAATCCATCCCAAAATCCACCCAAAATCCACTTAATCCCTTCAGAAACCCCCCCAAAATCCTCACAAAATCCACCTAAATCCCCCCAAAACCTCCCCAAAATCCCCTCAAACTCCCCCAAAATCCCCCAAAATCTCCCCAAAATCCACCCCAAACCCTCCCAAAAATCCCAAAATCCCCCAAATCCCCCCTGACCTCCTTTGGGGGCTCTCCAGGGCCGCTCCCGGCGCAGGAGCCCCGAGGTGGCCACCAGCCCCCCCAGATCCCCCCAAAATCCCCTCAAATCCCCCCAAATCCCCTCAAATCCCCCCAAAATCTCCTCAAATCCCCCAAAATCCCCTAAACCCTCCAAATACCCCCCCAAAATCCACCCAAACCCACCCAAAACCTCCCCAAAATCCACCCAAAACCTCAAAAATCTGCCCCAAAATCCGCCCAAAATCCACCCAAACCCACCCAAAATCCCCCCCAAAACCCGCTCAGAAATCCCCCAAATCCCCCCAAAAATCCTCCAAAATCCGTCCCAAACTCCCCAAAATCCACCCCAAATCCACCCCAAACCCCAAAATCCACCCAAACCCCCCAAAATCCAGCCAAAATCCACCCAAACCCTCCAGAAAATCCCCCAAAATCCTCCCAAAATCCACCTAAATCCCCCCAAAACTTTCCCAAAATCCCCTCAAACTCCCCCAAAATCCCCCCAAAATCCCCTCAAATCCCCCCAAAATCTCCTCAAATCCCCCAAAATCCCCTAAACCCTCCAAATACCCCCCCAAAATCCACCCAAAATCCATCCCAAAATCCACTCAATCCCTTCAGAAACCCCCCAAAATCCACCTAAATCCCCCCAAAACCTCCCCAAAATCCCCTCAAACTCCCCCAAAATCCCCTCAAATCCCCCCAAAATCCCCTCAAATCTCCCCAAATCCCCTCAAATCCCCCCAAAATCTCCTCAAATCCCACAAATTCCCCTAAACCCTCCAAATACTCCCCCAAAATCCACCCAAACCCTCCAGAAAATCCCCCAAAATCCTCACAAAATCCACCTAAATCCCCCCAAAACCTCCCCAAAATCCCCTCAAACTCCCCCAAAATCCCCCAAAATCCCCCCAAATCCACCCCAAACCCTCCCAAAAATCCCAAAATCCCCAAAAATCCCCCCTGACCTCCTTTGGGGGCTCTCCAGGGCCGCTCCCGGCGCAGGAGCCCCGAGGTGGCCACCAGCCCCCCCAAATCTCCCCAAAATCCCCTCAAATCCCCCCAAATCCCCCCAAAATCTCCTCAAATCCCCCAAAATCCCCTAAACCCTCCAAATACTCCCCCAAAATCCACCCAAAATCCACTCAATCCCTTCAGAAACGCCCCCAAAATCCTCACAAAATCCCCTCAAACTCCCCCAAAATCCCCTCAAATCTCCCCAAATCCCCTCAAATCCCCCCAAAATCCCCCCCAAACCCTCCCAAAAATCCCAAAATCCCCAAAAATCCCCCCTGACCTCCTTTGGGGGCTCTCCAGGGCCGCTCCCGGCGCAGGAGCCCCGAGGTGGCCACCAGCCCCCCCAGATCGGCCACGCGAACCTCGGCCACCAACTCCAGCTCCTCGTCCTCGGGGGACCCCTCCCCGCTGGGGGCACAGGGACGGGTGAGCCCCAAAAACCGACCCCAAAATCCCAAAATCTGACCCCAAAATACCACCCGGAAGCACAGAAATGGGGCAAAAAAAATGGGCCCCAAAATCCCAAAAACCGACCCCAAAATCCCAAAATCCGACCCCAAAATCCCACCCGGAAACACAGAAATGGGGCAAAAAAATTGGCCCCAAAATCCCAAAAGCCTACACCAAAATCCCAAAAATGGGCCCCAAAATCCCAAAATCCGACCCCAAATCCCAAAAACCGACCCCAAAATCCCACCCGGAACCACAGAAATGGAGCAAAAAAATTGGCCCAAAATCCCAAAAATGGGCCCCAAAATAATCCCCAAACACCAGAAATGGACCTCAAAACTGGACACCAAAATCCCAAAAACCGACCCCAAAATCCCAAAAATTGGCCCCAAAATCCCAAAAATGGGCCCCAAAATCCCAAAAACGGGGCCCAAAATCCCACCCAGAACCACAGAAATGGACCTCAGAAAATGGGCCCCAAAATCCCAAAAATTGGCCCCAAAATCCCACCCGGAACCACAGAAATGGGTCAAAAAAATTGGCCGCAAAATCCCAAAAACCGACCCCAAAATCCCAAAAACCGACCCCAAAATCCCAAAAACCGACCCCAAAATAGAACCCCCCAACCACAGAAATGGGGCCCAAAAATTGGCCACAAAATCCCAAAAATGGGCCCCAAAATAATCCCCAAACACCAGAAATGGACCTCAAGAATGGACCCCAAAATCCCAACAACCGACCCCAAAATCCCAAAAATTGGCCCTAAAATCCCAAAAATGGGCCCCAAAATCCCAAAAACGGGGCCCAAAATCCCAAAAATGGGCCCCAAAATCCCAAAAACGGGGCCCAAAATCCCACCCAGAACCACAGAAATGGACCTCAGAAAATGGGCCCCAAAATCCCAAAAATTGGCCCCAAAATCCCACCCGGAACCACAGAAATGGGGCAAAAAAATTGGCCGCAAAATCCCAAAAATGGGGCCCAAAATCCCAAAAATGGGCCCCAAAATCCCAAAAATGGATCCCAAAAATGGACCCCAAAAATTGGCCCCAAAATCCCAAAAACCGACCCCAAAATCCCACCCGGAACCACAGAAATGGGGCAAAAAAAATTGGCCACAAAATCCCAAAAATGGATCCCAAAATCTGCCCTGAACCCAAAAATGGACCCCAAAAATGGGCCCGAAAGATGGACCCCAAAATCCAAAAATGGGCTCAAAAATCCCAAAAATGAATCCCAAAAATGGGCCCCAAAATCCCTAAAATGGACCCCAAAATCACCCCCCGAACCCCAGAAATGGACCCCAAAAATGGGCCCCAAAATCCCAAAAATGGGCTCAAAAATCCCAAAAATGTAACTCTAAAATAGGCCCAAAAATCCCAAAAATGGACCCCAAAAATGGACCCCAAAATCCCAAAAATGGACCCCAAAATCCCAAAAATAGATCCCAAAAATGGGCCCCAAAATCCCAAAAATGGACCCCAAAAATGGGCCCCAAAATCCCAAAAATGGGCTCAAAAATCCCAAAAATGTACCCCTAAAATAGGCCCAAAAATCCCAAAAATGGACCCCAAAAACAGACCCCAAAATCCGAAAAATGGACCCCAAAAACGGACCCCAAAATCCCAAAAATAGATCCCAAAAATGGACCCCAAAATTCCCTCCTGTACCCCAAAAACGGGCACAGAAACCCAAATTTTTGGGGTCTCCCTTCACCATTTTTGGGGTCACCCCAATTTTTGGGGATTTCCCCCAAATTTTGGTTTGTTCCCCGCCCCATTTTTGGGGTCCTCCCAAATTTTTTGGGGTCCCCCTCAAAAATTTTGAATTTTCCCCCCAATTTTTGGGAACGCCCCCAATTTTTGGGGATTTCCTCCAAATTTTGGGGTTTTCCATCCCTGATTTTGGGGATCCCAACCCAAATTTTTGGGGTGTCCCCCCCCACAAATTTTGGGGTCTCCCCATTTTTTGGGGTGTCCCCCCCAAATTTTGGGTTGTTTCCCCCCCACCAATTTTGGGGTCCTCATCCAATTTTTGGGGATCCCCCAAATTTTTGGGGATTTCCTCCAAATTTGGGGTTTTTTCCATCCCTGATTTTGGGGATCCCAACCCAAATTTTTGGGGTGTCCTCCCCCAAATTTTGGGGTCTCCCCATTTTTTGGGGTGTCCCCCCCAAATTTTGGGGTCTCCCCATTTTTTGGGGTGTCCCCCCCAAATTTTGGGTTGTTCCCCCCCCACCAATTTTGGGCTCCTCATCCAATTTTTGAGGACCCCCCCCCCAATTTTTGGGGATTTCCTCCAAATTTTGGGGTTTTTTCCATCCCTGATTTTGGGGATCCCAACCCAAATTTTTGGGGTGTCCTCCCCCAAATTTTGGGGTCTCCCCATTTTTTGGGGTGTCCCCCCCAAATTTTGGGGTCTCCCCATTTTTTGGGGTGTCCCCCCCAAATTTTGGGTCTCCCCATTTTTTGGGGTGTCCCCCCAAATTTTGGGTTGTTCCCCCCCCACCAATTTTTGGGGATCCCCCCCAATTTTTGGGGATTTCCTCCAAATTTTGGGTTTTCCATCCCTGATTTTGGGGTTACGTCCCAAATTTTTGGGGTGTCCCCCCAAATTTTGGGGTCCCCCCTCACCTGCTGAGCTGCAGCTGCTCCAGGCCCCCCCCGGGCCCCCCACGGGCTCCCAAACCTGGGGGGAAACGGAACTGGTCAGACTGGGAGGGACTGGTTTGGACTGGTTTGGACTGGGAGGGACTGGGAGGGAACTGGGATAAACTGGGAGGGACTGGGAGGGACTGGGAGGGACTGGGACGGACTGGGGGGAACTGGGAGGGACTGGGATAAACTGGGAGGGACTGGGAGGGAACTGGGATAAACTGGGAGGGACTGGGAGGGACTGGGAGGGACTGGGATAAACTGGGAGGGACTGGGATAAACTGGGAGGGACTGGGAGGGAACTGGGATAAACTGGGAGGGACTGGGAGGGACTGGGAGGGAACTGGGAGGGACTGGGAGGGACTGGTTTGGACTGGGAGGGACTGGTTTGGACTGGGAGGGAACTGGGAGGGACTGGGAGGGACTGGGAGGGACTGGTTTGGACTGGGAGGGACTGGTTTGGACTGGGAGGGAACTGGGAGGGACTGGGAGGGCCTGGTTTGGACTGGGAGGGACTGGTACTGTTTGGACTGGGAGGGAACTGGGAGGGACTGGGAGGAACTGGGAGAGAACTGGGAGGGAACTGGGAGGGACTGGGAGGGACTGGGAGGGAACTGGGGGAAACTGGGAGGGACTGGGATGGAACTGGTTTATACTGGGAGGGAACTGGGAGCAAACTGGGACAAACTGGGAAGGACTGGGAGGGGACTGGTTTATACTGGGAGGTACTGGGATATACTGGGATATACCGGGAAGGGAACTGGGTTGTACTGGGATGAACTGGGAACAGAAGTGAGATGGACTGGGATGGACTGGTCCATACTGGTCTGAACTAGTCTGTATTGGTCTGTACTGGTCCATACTGGTCTATATTGGTCCATACTGGTCCGTACTGGTCTGTACTGGTCCATACTGGTCTATATTGGTCCATACTGGTCCATACTGGTCTGTACCGGTCCATACAGGTCTGTACGGGTCTATACTGGTCCATGCTGGTTTATACTGGTTCATACTGGTCCATACTGGCCTATACTGGTTTATACTGGTGTATACCAGTGCATACTGGTCTATACAAGTCTATGCCACTCCGTACTGGTGCATACTGGTCCACACTGGTCCATACTGGTTTATACTGGTCTATACTGGTCCATACTGCTTTATACCAGTCCGTACGGGCCCATACTAGTCCATACTGGTCCATACAAGTCTATGCCAGTCCGTACTGGTCCGTACTGGTCCGTACTGGTCCATACTGGTCTATACTGGTCCATACTGGTTTATAGTGGTCCCTACTAGTCCATACTGGTCCATACTGGTCCATACTGGTCCATACAAGTCTATGCCGGTCCATACTGGTCCATACAAGTCTATGCCGGTCCATACTGGTCCATACTGGTCTATACTGGTCCATACTGGTCCGTACTGGTCCATACTGGTCCATACAGATCTGTACTGGTCCATACTGGTCCGTACTGGTCCATACTGGTCCATACTGGTCCATACTGGTTTATACTGGTCCATACTGGTTTATACTGGTCCATACTGGTCTATACTGGTCCGTACTGGTCCGTACTGGTCCATACTGGTCCGTACTGGTCCATACTGGTCTATACTGGTCCATACTGGTCCGTACTGGTCCATACTGGTCCGTACTGGTCCATACTGGTCCATACAGATCTATACTGGTCCATACTGGTCCGTACTGGTCCATACTGGTCCGTACTGGTCCATACTGGTCCATATAGATCTATACTGGTCCGTACTGGTCTGTACTGGTCTGTACTGGTCCGTACTGGTCTGTACTGGTCCATACTGGTCCGTACTGGTCCATACTGGTCCATACTAGTCTGTACTGGTCCATACTGGTCCATACTAGTCCATACTGGTCCATACTGGTCCATACTGGTCCATACAAGTCTATGCCAGTCCGTACTGGTCCGTACTGGTCCGTACTGGTCCGTACTGGTCCATACTGGTCCGTACTGGTTTATACTGGTCCATACTGGTTTATACTGGTCCGTACTGGTCCGTACTGGTGACTCACCGCGCCGCCCTCGGGCCGGGCTCCCCAGCACCAGCGCTGCAGCCGGGGCGGCTTCCGGGGGGGGGCTGGGGACAGAGGGGACACGGTCGGGGGGACATCGGGGACACCCCAGGTGGCACCAGGGGACATCAGGGGACATTGGGGACACCCCAGGGGACATCGGGGACACCCCAGGTGGCACCAGGGGACCCCAGGTGACATCGGGGGACATCGGGGACACCCCAGGGGACACCAGGGGACACCAGGGGACATCAGGACCCCCAGGTGGCATCGGGACAGCCCCAGGACACCCCCAGGTGACCCCAGGTGACACCAGGGGACATTGGGGACACCCCAGGTGGCACCAGGGGACCCCAGGTGACATCAGGGGACCCCAGGGGACATTGGGGACACCCCCAGGTGGCACCAGGGGACCCCAGGTGACATCGGGGGACATCGGGGACACCCCAGGTGACACCAGGGGACGTCGGGGACCCCCCAGGTGACATTTTGGGACCCCCCAGGGGACACCAGGTGACATTGGAGACCCCCAGGTGACATGTGGGACCCCCCAGGTGACATCAGGGACACCCCCAGGTGGCCCCAGGTGACATTGGGGACCCCCAGGTGACATTTGGGACCCCCAGGTGACCTCTGGGACCCCCAGGTGACCTCTGGGACCCCCCAGGTGACATTTGGGACCCCCAGGTGACATCGGGGACCCCCCAGGTGACATCGGGGACCCCCAGGTGACCCCAGGTGACATCGGGGACCCCCAGGTGACATTGGGGACCCCCAGGTGACACTGGGGACACCCCAGGTGACATTGGGGACCCCCCAGATGACCCCAGGTGACATTTGGGACCCCCCAGGTGACATCGGGGACACGCCCAGGTGACATCGGGGACCCCCAGGTGACATCGGGGACACGCCCAGGTGACATCGGGGACCCCCAGGTGACATTGGGGACCCCCAGGTGACATTGGGGACCCCCAGGTGACCCCAGGTGACATTGGGGACACCCCCAGGTGACATCGGGGACCCCCCAGGTGACCCCGGGGCTCTCACCTTGTCCCCAGGTGCCGGCGCCACTCAGGAGGCGCTGCAGGGCTTTCTGTGGGGGACCCAAAATCACCCCAAATCAGCCCAAAAATATCCCAAAATCAACCCAAAATCACCCCAAATCAGCCCAAAACTAACCCAAAATCACCCCAAAAACAGCCCAAAAATATCCCAAAATCAGCCCAAAATCAGCCCAAAAAACAGCCAAAAAATATCCCAAAATTCACCCCAAAATCACCCCAAATCAGCCCAAAAATAACCCAAAACCACCCCAAAAACAGCCCAAAAATATCCCAAAATCACCCCAAATCAGCCCAAAAATAACCCAAAATCAGCCCAAAAACAGCCACAAAATATCCCAAAATCACTCCAAAAACAGCCAAAAAATATCCCAAAATCAGCCCAAAATCACTCCAAAAGCAGCCAAAAAATATCCCAAAATTCACCCCAAAATCACCTCAAATCAGCCCAAAAATAACCCAAAACCACCCCAAAACTAGCCAAAAAATATCCCAAAATCAGCCCAAAACCAGCCAAAAAATATCCCAAAATTCACCCCAAAATCACCCCAAATCAGCCCAAAAATAACCCCAAATCAGCCCAAAAGCAGCCAAAATCACCCAAAATCATGCCAAATCGGCCCAAAAATCACCCCAAAACCAGCCAAAAAATATCCCAAAATTCACCCCAAAATCACCCCAAATCAGCCCAAAAATAACCCCAAAACCAGCCCAAAATCACAACAAAAAACCCCCAAAAATAGCGAAATTCAAGCCAAAATTACCCAAAATCAGCCCATGAATTGCCCCAAAATCACCCCAAATCACCCAAAAAATATCCCAAAAATCACCCCAAAACCCACCCCAAACCCCTCCCAGTGCTCCCAGTTTATCCCAGTTCCTCCCAGTCCCCTCCCAGTCTGTCCCAGTTTATCCCAGTCCGCTCCCAGTCTGTCCCAGTTTATCCCAGTCCGCTCCCAGTCTCCTCCCAATTTGTCTCCCAGTTCCTCCCAGTCCCTCCCAGTTTATCCCAGTCCCTCCCAGTCCCCTCCCAGTCTGTCCCAGTTTATCCCAGTCCCTCCCAATCCCTCCCAGTTTCCCCCAGTCCCTCCCAGTTCCTCCCAGTCCCCCCACAGTCCCCTCCCAGTCCCTCCCAGTTTATCCCAGTTCCCTCCCAGTGCTCCCAGTTTGGTTCCCAGTCCCCCCCAGTTTATCCCAGTTCCCTCCCAGTTCCCCCCAGACCCCTCCCAGTTTATCCCAGTCCCCCCCAGACCCCTCCCAGTCCCTCCCAGTTTATCCCAGTTCCCTCCCAGTGCTCCCAGTTTGGTTCCCAGTCCCCCCCAGTTTATCCCAGTCCCTCCCAGTCCCCCCCAGTCCCTCCCAGTCCCCCCAGACCCCTCCCAGTCCCTCCCAGTTTATCCCAATCCCCTCCCAGTTTATCCCAGTCCCCCCCAGACCCCTCCCAGTCCCTCCCAGTACAAACCAGTCTCACCAGTAGCCCCTGGCCGTGCCGCTCCCGCTCCTCGCCCGGCTCCTCCCCCCCCGGGGGGGCTTCTCCTCCTCCTCCATGGCCTGGGAGGAAATTGGGGTTGGGGGGACCCCAAAATCGGGGGGTTTCACCCCAATTCCGGCCCCATTTCCCCAATTTCGGATTTTTTCGGGTCTTTTTGGGCATAAATTCGACACTTGTGGCTCTCGAATTGGAATTCCCGCCCGAAAATCCAAAATTTTCACCCAAAAATTCGAAATTTCTGCCACAAAATTTGAATTTTCACCACAAAATTCTCAATTTCTACCCAAAAGCTTCAATTTCTCCCAAAATTCTCAATTCTTGTCCCAAAATTCTCAATTCCCACCCCAAATTCTCAATTCCCTCCACAAATTCTCAATTGCTCCCCAAAATCCTCAATTCCTCCTCAAAATTCTCAATTTCTACCCCAAGATTCTGAATTTTACCCTAAAATTCTCAATTCCCACAACAAAATTCTCAATTTTACCCAAAATCCTCATTTTTTTCACAAAATTCTCAATTCCAGCCCCCAAAATTCTCAATTCCCCCCCCAAAATTCCCAATTCCCACCACAAAATCCTCAATTTTACCCTAAAATTCTCATTTTTTCCCAAAATCCTGAATTCCCACCCCAAAATTCTCAATTCTGCCTCAAAATTGTCAATTCCTGCCCCAAAATCTCTTCTTTTTTCCCCAAATCTCAAATTTTCCCCAAAATTCTCTATTTTTCCTCAAAATCCTGAATTCCCACCCCAAAATCCTCAATTCCCACCCAAAAATTCTCAATTCCACCCCAAAATTATAATTTTCTCCCCAAAATTCTCAATTCCCGCCCCCAAATCCCTTCTATTCCCCCCAAAAATTCCTTTTTTAGCCCCAAATCCTCCACTTCTCCCTCAAAATCCCACCCCGAAATTATCCTTTCACTCCAATTCCCACCCCAAATTTTCCTTTTCTTCCCCCAAATCCTTTCCAGCACCAAAATCCCAAATTCTAACCCCAAATTTTCCTTTTCTTCCCCAAATCCTTTCCAGAACCCAAAATCCCAAATTCTAACCCCAAATTTTCCTTTCCTTGCCCCAAATCTTTCCCAGAATCCCAAAATCCCAAATTCTAACCTCAATCCTCTTTTTCTTCCCCCAAATTCTTTCCAGAAACCCCAAATTCCCCATCCCACCCCAAATTTTCCTTTTCTTCCCCAAAATCCCAAATTCCAACCCCAAATTTTCCTTTTCTTTCCCCAAATCTTTTCCAGAACCCAAAATACCAATTTCTAACCCCAAATTTTCCTTTCCTTGCCCCAAATCTTTCCCAGAATCCCAATTTGCTGATCCCACCCCAAATCTTCCTTTTTTTCCCTGAAATCCTTTCCAGAACACCAAATTTTCCTTTTTTTCCCCCAAATCCCCTCCCAGAACCCCAAATCTTCATTTTCTTCCCCTAAATCCTTTCCAGAACCCCAAATCCCCTCAAATCTCCCCCAAATCCCCTCCCTGCACCCCAAATTTTCCTTTTCTTCCCCCAAATTCTTTCCAGAACCCCAAATCCCCTCAAATATCCCCAAATCCCTGATTTCCACCCCAAATTTTCCTTTTCTTCCTCTAAATCCTTTCCAGAACCCCAAATCCCCTCAAATCCCCCCAAATCCCCTCCCTGTAACCCAAATCCTCCTTTTCTTCCTCAAAACCCCCTAAATCTCCCCCAAATCCCTGACTTCCACCCCAAATCCTTTCGAGAACCCCAAATCCCCTCAAATCTCCCCCAAATCCCCTCCCTGCACCCCAAATTTTCCTTTTCTTCCCCCAAATCCTTTCCAGAACCCCAAATCCCCTCAAATCTCCCCCAAATCCCCTCCCTGTAACCCAAATCCTCCTTTTCTTCACCCAAATTCTTTCCAGAACCACAAATCCCCTCAAATCTCCCCCAAATCCCCTCCCTGCACCCCAAATTTTTGTTTTCTCTCCCCAAATCCCTTTTGAGAACCCCAAATCCCCTCAAATCTCCCCCAAATCCCCTCCCTGCAACCCAAATTTTCATTTTCTTCCTCCAAACCCCCCCAATCTCCCCCAAATCCCTGACTTCCACCCCAAACCTTTATTTTATCCCCCCAAATCCTTTCCAGAACCCCCAAATCCCCCCAAATCCCCTCCCTGCACCCCAAATTTTCCTTTTCTTCACCCAAATCCTTTCCAGAACCCCAAATCCCTGACTTCCACCCCAAACCTTTATTTTATCCCCCCAAATCCTTTCCAGAACCCCCAAATCCCCCCAAATCCCCTCCCTGCACCCCAAATTTTCCTTTTCTTCACCCAAATCCTTTCCAGAACCCCAAATCCCCTCAAATCTCCCCCAAATCCCCTCCCTGCACCCAAATTTTCCTTTTCTTCCCCCAAATCCTTTCCAGAACCACAAATCCCCTCCCTGCACCCCAAATTTTCCTTTTCTCCTCCCAAATCCTTTCCAGAACCCCAAATCCCCTCAAATCTCCCCCAAATCCCCTCCCTGCACCCCAAATTTTACTTTTCTCCCCCCAAATTCTTTCCAGAACCCCAAATCCCCTCAAATCTCCCCCAAATCCCCTCCCTGCACCCCAAATTTTCCTTTTCTTCACCCAAATCCTTTCCAGAACCCCAAACCTTTATTTTATCCCCCCAAATCCTTTCCAGAACCCCCAAATCCCCTCCCTGCACCCCAAATTTTCCTTTTCTCCCCCTCAGCCCCCTCCCCTCCCTCTTCCCCTCCCGCCCCCTCCCCACCCTCCCCCCGCCCCCCAGACCCCCCAAACCCCCCCCAAACCCCTCTCCCCACCCCACCCCCCCCTCCCCACCCCCTCCCGCCCCCCAAAACCCCCTCAGGACCCCCCAAAATCCCCTCCCGATCCCCTCCCTCGCCCCCCCCCCCGCCCGGGGCCGGGCCCCGCCGCCATTTTACCGCGGCCGCTCCGCTGCCCGCGCGCGGGGCACGCCGGGTAGCGCCGCCTACCGGGGGGGAGGACCCGCGCCCAGCGCGCGCGCGCGCGCCGTTGCCGGGCGACGCCGCCGCCGAGGCCACGCCCCTCCCTCCCCCCCCCGCCCAGGACCAATCACAGCCGGCCTTGCCGCCCCAGGCCACGCCCACTGCCCCCGCCTTTATTGCCTTATATGGGAGGGGGCGCGTGAAAGGGGCGGGGTTTGAATAAATTAACGGGAGGCCACGCCCCCCTTTCCCGCGCCCGGAAGCGGGGGGGGGATTTGGGGGGTTGGGGAGGGGGTTTGGGGGTCCCGAGGAGAATTTGGGGGGTCCCGAGGGGATTTTGGGGGGTCTCGAGGGGATTTGGGGGGGTCCTGGGGGGATTTTGGGGGTCCCGAGGAGAATTTGGGGGGTCTCGAGAGGATTTTGGGGGGTCTCGAAAAGATTTTGGGGGTCCTGGGGGGATTTTGGGGGGTCTCGAGAGGATTTTGGGCATCATGGGGGGATTTTGGGGGGTCTCGAGAGGATTTTGGGGGTCCTGGGGGGATTTTGGGGGTCCCGAGGAGAATTTGGGGGTCCCGAGGGGATTTTGGGGAGTCTCGAGAGGATTTTGGGAGTCCTGGGGGGATTTGGGGGGGTCTCGAGAGAATTTGGGGGTCCTGCGGGGATTTTGGGGGGTCTCGAGGGGATTTCGGGGGTCCTGGGGGATTTGGGGCGTCCTGGGGGGATTTTGGGAGGTCCTTGGTGTGTTTGGGGGGTCCCGAGGGAATTTTGGGGGATCCCGAGAGGATTTTGGGAGTCCCGAGGGGATTTTGGGGGTTCCGAGGGGATTTTGGGGGTCCTTGGTGTGTTTGGGGATCCCGAGGGGATTTTGGGGGGTCCTGAGGGGATTTTGGGGTTTGGGGAGGGGATTTTGGGGGTCCCATGGGGATTTGGGGGTTTTGGGGAGGAGATTTGGGGGTCTCGAGGGGATTTTGGGGGGTCCTGGGGGGATTTTGGGGGTCCCTAGGGGATTTTGGGGGTTTCGAGGGGATTTTAGGGTTTTAGGGAGGGGATTTGGGGGTCCCGAGGGGATTTTAGGGTTTTAGGGAGGGGATTTGGGGGGTCCTGGGGGGATTTTGGGGGTCTCGAGGGGATTTTGGGGGTCCTGGGGGGATTTTTGGGGGTCTCGAGGGGATTTTGGGGGTTCCGGGGGGATTTTGGGGGGTCCCGAGGGGGTTTGGGGGTCTCAAGGGGATTTTGGGGGGTCCTGGGTGTTGTTTTGGGGGTCTTCGCTGCCCCCTCCCCCAAATCTTATGGACCCCCCCCCATTCCTGCCCTCATTTTCCCCCCAAAATCCCCGCCCGGACCCCCCCAAATTCCCCCAATTTTCTCAAAATTTCCCCAAATTTTGGGAAAATTAAAAAAATCTCTTTTAACACCCCAAAATTTCACAGTAAAAAAAAGGGGGGGACCCCCCAATTCTCACCCTGAACCCCCCCCAGGAGCTCTGAGCCCCCCAATTCCCCCAAATTCCGTTCCTGCACCCCAAATTTCCCTTTCTGACCCCAAAAATCCCTCGCAACACCCACTGAAAATCCCCAAATTTCTCCTTTCTGCCCCATTCCTCCTCTTTTTCCCCCTCAACCCAAAATTTCCCCTTTTTTGCCCCTTTTTGAACCCCAAATCCACAAATCCCTGCACCCCAAATTTTCCCTTTCTGACACCAAAAATCCCTCCCAATACCCACTGAAAATCCCCAAAATTCTCTTTTTTGCCCCATTCCTCCTCTTTTCCCCTAAATCCAAATTTTCTCCTTTTTTGCCCCTTTTTGAACCCCAAATCCACAAATCCCTGCACCCCAAATTTTCCCTTTCTGACACCAAAAATCCCTCAAATCCCTCCCAATTCCCAAATCCCCAGATCCCCAAAATTCTCTTTTTTGCCCCATTCCTTCTCTTTTTCCTCCTCAATCCAAATTTTCCCTTTTTTGCATTTTTTCACCCCTTTTTGAACCCCAAATCCTGCTCCCAAACCCCCAAATTCCCTCCCTGCACCCCAAATTTCCCTTTCTGACACCAAAAATCCCTCCCAATACCCACTGAAAATCCCCAAAATTCTCTTTTTTGCCCCATTCCTCCTCTTTTCCCGCTCAATATAAAATTTCTCCTTTCTTGCCCTGAAATCCCTTTACAAAATAAAATTTACAATTTTCCATCTATTTTTCAGCTTCAGATTCTCAAACATTTTGTTCCACCGAAACCAAAATTTCTTCAAGGTGCAAAAACACCCAAAATATTCAGAATTTGACCCTGACCAGGAAATCCTCGGCTCATGTCATTTCTCTTTAAATTTTCCCTTTTCCTTCACATTTCCTGGCTTTTTTCCCCTCAAATTTCCCACCATTTTTTTCCTCTCACTTTTCCCACCATTTTCCCCTTAAATTTCACATTTTTTACCTCAGTTTTCTGCTTTTTTCCCTCAGATTTCTCACTCTTTTCTCCCCCATCCCCTTTTCTTGACATTTTTTCCTCTCATTTTTCCCGCCCTTTTTCCCCTCATATTTCTCATTTTTTCCCTCACATTTTCCTTCCTTTTCCCCTCAAATTTCCCACCATTTCCCCCCTCACTTTTCCTACCCCTTTTTCCCTAATTTTTCCCATTTTTACCTCACATTTTCCGCCTTTTTCCCTTTCGAATTTTCCGCCATTTTTACTCTCATTTTCCCCACCATTTTCCCACTAATATTTCTCTTTTTTTACCTCAGTTTTCTGCCTTTTCCCCCTCATATTTTCCACCTTTTTCCAATCACGTTTCCCACCATTTTTCCCTCTCACTTTTCCCACCATTTTTTTCCTCGTATTTCTCATTTTTTACCTCACATTTTCTGCCTTTTTCCCCTCACATTTCCCACTCTTTTCTCACATTTCCTGCCATTTTTTCCTCTCACTTTTCCCATTTTCCCCTCACATTTCCTCCCTTTTCCCCTCTCTTTTTCGCACCATTTTCCCCTCATATTTCCCATTTTTACCTCACATTTCCTCCCTTTTCCCCTTTTTTTCCCACCATTTTCCCCTCATATTTCCCATTTTTTCCCTCACATTTTCCTCCCTTTTCCCCTCAAATTTCCCCCCATATTTTCCTCTCATTTTTCCCACCATTTTCCCCCTAATATTTCTCTTTTATTACCTCACTTTTCTGCCTTTTCCCCCTCTCATTTTCCACCTTTTTCCCCTCAAATTTCCCTCCCTTTTCTCTCCCCTCCCCTTTTCTCGACATTTTTTCCTCACTTTTTCCGCCCTTTTTTCCTTCATATTTCTCATTTTTTACCTCACATTTTCCTCCCTTTTCCCCTTCAAGTTTCCCACCATTTTCCCCTCTCACTTTTCCCGCCCTTTTTTCCCCTCATATTTCTTTTTTTTTCCCCTCACATTTCCTCCCTTTTCCCCTCTCACTTTTCCCACCATTTTCCCCTCTCACTTTTCCCATTTTTTCCCTCACATTTTCCTCCCTTTTCCCCTCAAATTTCCCACCATTTTTTCCTCTCACTTTTCCCATTTTCCCCCTCACATTTTCCACCATTTTCCCCCTCAAATTTCCCACCATTTTTTCCCTCTCACTTTTCCCATTTTCCCCTCATATTTCTCATTTTTTCCCTCACATTTTCCTCCTTTTCCCCTCACGTTTCCCGCCCTTTTCCCCCTCATATTTCCCATTTTCCCCTCACATTTCCTTCCTTTTCCCCTTTCTTTTTCCCACCATTTCTTCCTCACATTTCTCATTTTTTCCCTCACATTTCCTCCAATTTTTTATATTGTATTATTTATTTTATTTTTATATTTTTATATATTTTATATTTTTATATTTTTAATATTTATGATATTTTTAATATTTTTAGATTTTCCATATTTTTCATATTTTAATATTTTTATATATTTTTATATTCTTTATATTTTTTAGCATTTTTTACTTTTTATATTTGTAATGTTTTTTAATATTTTTTATATTTTATATATATTTTATATATTTTATATATTTATATAAATTTTATATATTTTGTATTTTTAATGTATTTTATATTTTTTATATTTTTTATATTTTATTTTTATTTCTAATTTATTTTATATTTTTTTTCATATTTTTATGTTCTTAACTTTTAAAATATTTTTATATTTTTCATATTTTTTATATATTTATATTCTTATATTTTGATTTATATATTTTTATTTTTAAATTTTTAATATTTTTAATATCTTTAAATATTTTTATATTTTTATATATTTTATATATTTTATATTTTTCATATTTATAATATATTTTTATATTTTATTTTTTATATTTTCATTTTTTATCTTATATTTTTTATGTTTTTCAGATTTTAATATATTTTTATATGTTATTTTTAATATTCTTATATTTTTCATATCTTTATATATTTTTATTTTTAAATTTTTAATATTTTTAATATTAATTTTATATTTTTAATAATTTTAATATTTATATATATGTTATATATTTTTATATAGTTTCTATTTTAAATATTTTTATATTTTGAATTTTTTTTTAAATTTTAAAATATTTTTTTATTATTTTAAAAATTTGTTTTCTTTTTAATTTTTTATATATTTTTAAATTTTTAATCTTTGATTTTTATATTTTTTAATATTTTTTAGCTGCTCTCCTCCATATATGTTATATATTTTTACATCGTTTCCATTTTAAATATTTTTATATTTTGAAAATTTTTTTAAATTTTAAAATATTTTTTTATTATTTTAAAAATTTGTTTTCTTTTTAATTTTTTATATATTTTTAAATTTTTAATCTTTTATTTTTATTTTTTTAATATTTTTTGGCTGCTCTCCTCCATATATGTTATATATTTTTACATCGTTTCTATTTTAAATATTTTTATCTTTTGAAATTTTTTTAAATTTTAAAATATTTTTATATTATTTTAAAAATGTGTTTTCTTTTTAATTTTTTATATATTTTTAAATTTTTAATCTTTTATTTTTATTTTTTTAATATTTTTTGGCTGCTCTCCTCCATCCCTCCTCGGGTGGCTGTTGTGGTTTTGGGGGTCACAGACCCCTCAATAAATTAAATATTGATTATCGGGAGGGAATTTCTCAATAAACTGAATATTGATTATCTGGAATGCCTCTCAATAAATTAAATATTGATTATCTGGAGCACCTCTCTTCCTCAATAAACTGAATATTGATTATCTGGAGGGCCTCTCTCAAATTAAATATTGATTATCTGGAGGGCATCCCTCAATAAACTGAATATTGATTATCTGGAGGGTCTCTCTCCCTCAATAAATTAAATATTGATTATCTGGAGGGTCTCTCTCCCTCAATAAATTGAATATTAATTATCTGGAGCGCCTCTCTCAATAAACTGAATATTGATTATCTGGAATGCCTCTCAATAAATTAAATATTGATTATCTGGAGCACCTCTCTTCCTCAATAAACTGAATATTGATTATCTGGAGTGCCTCCCTCAATAAATCAAATATTGATTATCTGGAGTGTCTCTCCCTCAATAAACTGAATATTGATTATCTTGAGTGCCTCTCTCAATAAACCGAATATTGATTATGTGGAGTGCCTCTCTCAATAAATTAAATATTGATTATCTGGAGGGAATCCCTCAATAAACTGAATATTGATTATCTGGAGTGCCTCTCTCCCTCAATAAATTAAATATTGATTATCTGTAGCGCCTCTCTCAATAAACTGAATATTGATTATGTGGAGTGCCTCTCTCAATAAATTAAATATTGATAATCTGGAGGGAAGCCCTCAATAAATTAAATATTGATTATCTGGAGGGCCTCTCTCTCTAAATAAATTAAATATTGATAATCTGGAGGGCATCCCTCAATAAACTGAATATTGATTATCTGGAGTGTCTCTCCCTCAATAAATTGAATATTGATTATCTGGAGTGCCTCCCTCAATAAACTGAATATTGATTATCTGGAGGGCCTCTCTCCCTCAATAAATTAAATATTGATTATCTGGAGTGCCTCCCTCAATAAACTGAATATTGATTATCTGAAGTGCCTCTCTCCCTCAATAAATTAAATATTGATTATCTGCAGGGCCTGTCTCCCTCAATAAACTGAATATCGATTATCTGAAGTGCCTCTCTCAATAAATTGAATATTGATTATCTGAAGTGCCTCTCTCCCTCAATAAATTAAATATTGATTATCTGGAGGGAATCCCTCAATAAATTAAATATTGATTATCTGGAGGGCATCCCTCAATAAACTGAATATTGATTATCTGAAGTGCCTCTCTCCCTCAATAAATTAAATATTGATTATCTGCAGGGCCTGTCTCCCTCAATAAACTGAATATTGATTATCTGGAGTGCCTCTTTCTCTCAATAAATTAAATATTGATTATGTGGAGTGCCTCTCTCAATAAATTAAATATTGATTATCTGGAGGGAATCCCTCAATAAATTAAATATTGATAATCTGGAGGGCATCCCTCAATAAACTGAATATTGATTATCAGGAGTGTGTGAACCTGATCGAAGTCCAGCTTGTTGCGAGGTGAGTGGTAAGAAAAGGAACATTTTTTAATCTTTTAATTTGAATTTTGCAGGTTTTTTCCGCTTTATTTTTTATAGTAAAACACCAGGAGTAGCTTTATTAAATTTGGGTTTTTTCCCCCTTAAGTCGCGCCCGCTCTGCTCTATCGCTTTGCTGCGTTTGATTTGAAAAATTCTGCGTTTCCACAGCGGGTTTTTCGTCGCGGAACGTCCCGGCGGGAGGATAAAAACCGCGGCGATGTCACAAAGGATTTGTCACCCGCGGCACCCCTGGCGACCACGGAACCCACCCGAGCCCCGCACTGTCCGCCAGGACAGCGACGGGTGAGCACGGTGCTGGCTCGCGTCTGACCTAAAACATTCCAAATTGCATTCTTGTCTCATCCGAAATGGAGAAAAAACCCCCAAAACGACCCAAAGTGGCTTTTCGGGAGGTGGTGGAGGTTATCGGAGAGAAGGACTCTGAGGAACCCACCTCGGTGACCGCGGTGGAGGAGCTGCACCTCAGTGAGCGTCGCGGCGGGGAAGGAATCCCAGCTCCGCATCCGTCCTCGGCGGCGATAATTTGGATTTTTTCCCTCTTTTTCAGATCCCGGATGGGTGCCGCTTCATGCAAAGCACACGGTGGATTTCGTCGAAGCTTTTGCTCGGAGCCCGGCGAAGGTACCCGAGGGGGTTCGGGGCGGGCGGAGGATCTGCGGGGGCGAATTGAAATGTAAATTTTGAGAATTTGGGGATTTTAGTTAGAGTTTAACCTTACTAAAGTAAATTAAAATAATAATAGGATGAAAAATCAATAATCCGTACTAGACTTAATTGAAATAATAATAGGATGAAAAATCCAATCTCGCAATGCAAATTGAAATTAAATTTTGAGGAATTTAGAGATTTGACTTAGAGTTTAACCTTACTAGAGTAAATTAAAATAATAATAGGATGGAGATAAGCAGTACTAGAGGTAATTAAAATAATAATAGGATGAAAAAATCAATAATCCTTACTAAATTGAAATGATAATAGGATGAAAAATCAAATCTCGCAATGCCAATTGAAATTAAATTTTGAGGAATTTAGAGATTTTAGTTAGAATTTAACCTTACTAGAGTAAATTAAAATAATAATAGGATGGAGATAAGCAGTACTAGAGTAAATTAAAATAATAATAGGATGAAAAAATCAATAATCCTTACTAAATTGAAATAATAATAGGATGAAAAATAAATCTTGCCATGCAAATTGAAATTAAATTTTGAGGAATTTAGAGATTTGAGTTAGAATTTAACCTTACTAGAGTAAATTAAAATAATAATAGGATGGAGATAAGCAGTACTAGAGGTAATTAAAATAATAATAAGATGAAAAAATCAATAATCCTTACTAAATTGAAATGGTAATAGGATGAAAAATCAAATCTCGCAATGCCAATTGAAATTAAATTTTGAGGAATTTAGAGATTTGAGTTGGAATTTAACCTTACTACAGTAAATTAAAATAATAATAGGATGAAAAAATCAATAATCCTTACTAAATTGAAATGATAATAGGATGAAAAATCAAATCTCTAAATGCAAATTGAAATGTAAATTTTGAGGAATTTGGGGATTTGAGTTAGAGTTTAAGCTTACTAGAGTAAATTAAAATAATAATAGGATGAAAAAATCAATAATCCTTACTAAATTGAAATAATAATAGGATGAAAAATCAAATCTCGCAATGCCAATTGAAATTAAATTTTGAGGAATTTGGGGATTTTAGTTAGAGTTTAACCTTACTAGAGTAAATTAAAATAATAATAGGATGAAAAAATCAATAATCCTTACTAAATTGAAATGATAATAGGATGAAAAATCAAATCTCTAAATGCAAATTGAAATGTAAATTTTGAGGAATTTAGAGATTTGAGTTAGAATTTAACCTTACTACAGTAAATTAAAATAATAATAGGATGGAGATAAGCAGTACTAGAGGTAATTAAAATAATAATAGGATGAAAAATCAATAATCCGTACTAGTTTTAATTGAAATAATAATAGGATGAAAAATCAAATCTCGCAATGCCAATTGAAATTAAATTTTGAGGAATTTGGGGATTTTAGTTAGAGTTTAACCTTACTAGAGTAAATTAAAATAATAATAGGATAAAAAAATCAATAATCCTTACTAAATTGAAATAATAATAGGATGAAAAATCAAATCTCCCAATGCCAATTGAAATTAAATTTTGAGGAATTTAGAGATTTGAGTTGGAATTTAACCTTACTACAGTAAATTAAAATAATAATAGGATGGAGATAAGCAGTACTAGAGGTAATTAAAATAATAATAGGATGAAAAATCAATAATCCGTACTAGTTTTAATTGAAATAATAATAGGATGAAAAATCAAATCTCGCAATGCCAATTGAAATTAAATTTTGAGGAATTTAGAGATTTGAGTTAGAATTTAACCTTACTAGAGTAAATTAAAATAAAAATAGGATGGAGATAAGCAGTACTAGAGGTAATTAAAATAATAATAAGATGAAAAAATCAATAATCCTTACTAAATTGAAATGATAATAGGATGAAAAATCAAATCTCGCAATGCCAATTGAAATTAAATTTTGAGGAATTTGGGGATTTTAGTTAGAATTTAACCTTACTAGAGTAAATTAAAATAATAATAGGATGAAAAAATCAATAATCCTTAATAAATTGAAATGATAATAGGATGAAAAATCAAATCTCTAAATGCAAATTGAAATGAAATTTTGAGGAATTTGGGGATTTTAGTTAGAATTTAACCTTACTAGAGTAAATTAAAATAATAATAGGATGAAAAAATCAATAATCCTTACTAAATTGAAATGATAATAGGATGAAAAATCAAATCTCGCAATGCAAATTGAAATGTAAATTTTGAGAATTTGGGGATTTTAGTTAGAATTTAACCTTACTAGAGTAAATTAAAATAATAATAGGATGAAAAAAATCAATAATCCTTACTAAATTGAAATGATAATAGGATGAAAAAGCAAATCTCTAAATGCAAATTGAAATGAAATTTTGAGGAATTTAGATATTTGAGTTGGAATTTAACCTTACTAGAGTAAATTAAAATAATAATAGGATGGAGATAAGCAGTACTAGAGGTAATTAAAATAATAATAGGATGAAATAATCAATAATCCTTAGTAAATTGAAATAATAATAGGATGAAAAATCAAATCTCCCAATGTCAATTGAAATGTAAATTTTGAGGAATTTGGGGATTTGAGTTGGAATTTAACCTTAGTACAGTAAATTAAAATAATAATAGGATGAAAAAATCAATAATCCTTACTAAATTGAAATAATAATAGGATGACAAATCAAATCTCGCAATGCCAATTGAAATTAAATTTTGAGAATTCGGGGATTTTAGTTAGAATTTAACCTTACTAGAGTAAATTAAAATAATAATAGGATGGAGATAAGCAGTACTAGAGGTAATTAAAATAATAATAGGATGAAAAAATCAATAATCCTTACTTAATTGAAATGATAATAGGATGAAAAATCAAATCTCGCAATGCCAATTGAAATTAAATTTTGAGAATTTGGAGATTTGAGTTAGAATTTAACCTTACTAGAGTAAATTAAAATAATAATAGGATAAAAAAATCAATAATCCTTACTAAATTGAAATGATAATAGGATGAAAAATCAAATCTCGCAATGCCAGTTGAAATGTAAATTTTGAGAAATTTGGGGATTTTAGTTAGAGTTTAACCTTACTACAGTAAATTAAAATAATAATAGGATGAAAAAATCAATAATCCTTACTAAATTGAAATGATAATAGGATGAAAAATCAAATCTCTAAATGCAAATTGAAATGAAATTTTGAGGAATTTGGGGATTTTAGTTAGAATTTAACCTTACTAGAGTAAATTAAAATAATAATAGGATGGAGATAAGCAATACTAGAGGTAATTAAAATAATAATAGGATGAAAAAATCAATAATCCGTACTAGACTTAATTGAAATAATAATAGGATGAAAAATCAAATCTCGCAATGCCAATTGAAATTAAATTTTGAGGAATTTAGAGATTTGAGTTAGAATTTAACCTTACTAGAGTAAATTAAAATAAAAATAGGATGAAAAAAATCAATAATCCTTACTAAATTGAAATAATAATAGGATGAAAAATCAAATCTCTAAATGCAAATTGAAATGAAATTTTGAGGAATTTAGAGATTTGAGTTGGAATTTAACCTTACTAGAGTAAATTAAAATAATAATAGGATGAAAAAATCAATAATCCTTACTAAATTGAAATGATAATAGGATGAAAAATCCAATCTCGCAATGCCAATTGAAATTAAATTTTGAGGAATTTAGAGATTTGAGTTAGAATTTAACCTTACTAGAGTAAATTAAAATAATAATAGGATGGAGATAAGCAGTACTAGAGGTAATTAAAATAATAATAAGATGAAAAAATCAATAATCCTTACTAAATTGAAATGATAATAGGATGAAAAAGCAAATTTCGCAATGCCAATTGAAATTAAATTTTGAGGAATTTGGGGATTTTAGTTAGAATTTAACCTTACTAAAGTAAATTAAAATAATAATAGGATGAAATAATCAATAATCCTTACTAAATTGAAATGATAATAGGATGAAAAATCAAATCTCGCAATGCCAATTGAAATTAAATTTTGAGGAATTTAGAGATTTGAGTTAGAATTTAACCTTACTAGAGTAAATTAAAATAATAATAGGATGAAAAAATCAATAATCCTTACTAAATTGAAATGATAATAGGATGAAAAATCAAATCTCGCAATGCAAATTGAAATGTAAATTTTGAGGAATTTGGGGATTTGAGTTAGAGTTTAACCTTACTACAGTAAATTAAAATAATAATAGGATGGAGATAAGCAGTACTAGAGGTAATTAAAATAATAATAGGATGAAAAAATCAATAATCCGTACTAGACTTAATTGAAATAATAATAGGATGAAAAATCAAATCTCGCAATGCCAATTGAAATTAAATTTTGAGGAATTTAGAGATTTGAGTTGGAATTTAACCTTACTAGATTAAATTAAAATAATAATAGGATAAAAAAATCAATCATCCTTACTAAATTGAAATGATAATAGGATGAAAAATAAATCTTGCCATGCAAATTGAAATTAAATTTTGAGGAATTTAGAGATTTGAGTTAGAATTTAACCTTACTACAGTAAATTAAAATAATAATAGGATGGAGATAAGCAGTACTAGAGGTAATTAAAATAATAATAGGATGAAAAAATCAATAATCCTTACTAAATTAAAATGATAATAGGATGAAAAATCAAATCTCGCAATGCCAATTGAAATTAAATTTTGAGGAATTTAGAGATTTGAGTTGGAATTTAACCTTACTAGAGTAAATTAAAATAATAATAGGATGAAATAATCAATTATCTTTAGTAGAGTTAAGTAAAATAATAATGCAATGAAAAATCAAACCCACAATTACAATTGAAACGTAAATTTTGAGGAATTTAGAGATTTGAGTTAGAAATTAACCTTACTAGAGTAAATTAAAATAATAATAGGATGAAAAAAATCAATAATCCTTACTAGAGTTAATTAAAATAATATCAATAAATGAGCAGACCTTGATGAAATTAGGAGTTTTTTAACTAATAATTGATTCCTTGTCAGCACGGTGTTTATTTATTTGCATTTATAATGAAGAATATAAACTGACAAATAGCTTTTAGGAACATCAGACAATTGTAGTCCAATTGTCCATTGTCCAATTGTCCAAAAACAATTTATTCACAATTGGCTGTGGCTAAACACACACTTTTTAACTTAAAACTTTTAGAGAATTTTTGTCCCTCACCGTTGGATATCGGTGCTAGATCAATATCCATATTTTTTTTTAATAAAGAAAAATAAATATTTTTAGGGAATGGGTGTGTTTATTCACAGCCAATGAAGATTTTTAGGGAATGGGTGTGTTTATTCACAGAAAATAAAATTTTTAGGGAATGGGTGGTTTTATTCACAGTGCTCAGGGCTCATTGCCCTATAATGGACCTGCTCTGAGAACTCCCCATCCTTTTTTATTATATTCCTTTAATTTATATATATATATTTATATTTATATATTTATATATATTTTTATATATATATATATAGTATTTTACATATATATATAGTATTTTACATATATATATAGTATTTTTTATATAGAGTATTTTACATGTATTTTATATATATATAGTATTTTAGATATATATAGTATCTTATATATATAGTATTTTATACATATGTAGTATTTTATAAATATATATATAGTATTTTACACGTATATATAGTATTTTTTTATATATAATATTTTTATATATATAGTATTTTACATGTATATCTAGTATTTTATGTATATATATAGTATTTTATATATATAGTATTTTACATATATATGGTATTTTACATATATATGGTATTTTACATATATATTATTTTACATATATACATTATTTTAAATATATATAGTATTATATATATAGTACTTTTTACATATATATAGCGTATTTTATATATATATACAGTTTTTTATATATATATATATATATATAGTATCGTTTTTTTTAATATATATACACATATACATAGTAACGCAATATATATTATATACCTACTAATTTCCATATGCATAAAATTTCACCCTAAATTCATACATATTCATTCTGCTGATTTCTCATTATTTTCAGAAAACACAGAAAGAACTCCTGGGTCACTCTGTTTTAAGGCCCGAGGAGTCTTTCTTATCTCTTATTTTTTAGCGTGGAAATTTGCATTTTTTTCTCGTTAGCTAAGGCTGCAGTTACCAGAATAAACAGCAGATTTAGAGATTAAAGTGGCATATTTTACCTAAATCAAAATGGATTTTTACTCTGTTAAATTTTTACTCTGTTAAATTCTTGTTCTGTTAAATTTTTACTGTTAAATTTTTACTCTGTTAAGTTTCACTCTGTTAAATTTTTACTTTGTTAAACTTTTACCTTTAAATTTTCACTCTTTTAAATTTTCACTGTTAAATTTCTACCCTGTTAAATTTTTCCTCTGTTTAATTTTAACTCTGTTAAATTTTTACCTTGTTAAATTTTTGCCCTGTTAAATTTTCACCCTGTTATATTTTTACTCTGTTAAATTTTCATTCTGTTAAATTTTTACCCTGTTAAATTTTTACTGTGTCAAATTTTCACTCTGTTAAATTTTTGCTCTATTAAATTTTTACCCTGTTAAATTTCCACTCTGTTAAATTTTTACCCTGTTAAATATTTGCCATGTTAAATTTTCACTCTGTTAGATTTTTCCTCTGTTAATTTTTTGCCCTGTTAAATTTTCACTCTGTTAAATATTTACCCTGTTAAATTTTCACTCTGTTAAATTTTTGCCCTGTTAAATTTTCATCCTGTTAAATTTTCACTGTGTTAAATTTTCACTCTGTTAAATATTTACCCTGTTAAATTTTCACTCTGTTAAATTTTCACTGTTAAATTTTTACCTTGTTAAATTTTTACTGTTACATTTTTGCCATGTGAAATTTTCACCCTGTTAAATTTTCACTCTGTTAAATTTTCACTGTTAAATTTTTACCTTGTTAAATTTTTACCTTGTTAAATTTTCACTCTGTTACATTTTTGCTCTGTTAAATTTTCACTGTTAAATTTTTACCTTGTTAAATTTTCACTCTGTTACATTTTTGCTCTGTTAAATTTTCACTGTTAAATTTTTACCTTGTTAAATTTTCACTCTGTTACATTTTTGCCATGTTAGATTTTCACTCTGTTAAATTTTCACTCTGTTAAATTTTTCCTCTGTTAAATTTTCACTCTGTTTAATTTTTACCTTGTTAAATTTTTGCCCTGTTAAATTTTCATCCTGTTAAATTTTCACTGTATTAAATTTTCACCCTGTTAAATATTTACCCTGTTAAATTTTCACTCTGTTAAATTTTCACCTTATTAAATTTTTACTGTTACATTTTTGCCATGTGAAATTTTCACCCTGTTAAATTTTCACTGTTAAATTTTTACCCTGTTAAATTTTCACTGTTAAATTTATACCTTGTTAAATTTTTACCCTGTTAAATTTTCACTCTGTTGAATTTTCACCCTGTTAAATTTTCACTGTTAAATTTTCACTCTGTTACATTTTTGCCATGTGAAATTTTCACCCGGTTAAATTTTCACTGTTAAATTTTTACCTTGTTAAATTTTTACTGTTACATTTTTGCCATGTGAAATTTTCACCCGGTTAAATTTTCACTGTTAAATTTTTACCCTGTTAAATTTTCACTCTGTTAAATTTTTACCCTGTTAAATTTTTACCTTGTTAAATTTTCATTCTGTTACATTTTTGCCATGTGAAATTTTCACCCTGTGAAATTTTCACCCTTAAATTTCCACCTTGTTAAATTTTCACCCTGTTACATTTTTGCCATGTGAAATTTTCACTGTTAAATTTTCACTCTGTTAAATTTTTACCTTGTTAAATTTTCACTCTGTTACATTTTTGCTCTGTTAAATTTTCACTGTTAAATTTTTACCTTGTTAAATTTTCACTCTGTTACATTTTTGCTCTGTTAAATTTTCACTGTTAAATTTTTACCTTGTTAAATTTTCACTCTGTTACATTTTTGCTCTGTTAAATTTTCACCTGGTTAAATTTTCACTCTGTTAAATTTTTACCCTGTTAAATTTTCACTGTTAAATTTTTACCTGGTTAAATTTTCCCTGTCTCGACGCCACGGCCTCACGCTGCTCTCGCTGTCCCCCCCAGTTCCAGGAGAAGGAGCAGAAATTGGAATTTCTCCACAGCATCTGCACCCTGTGCCGGGACTCCAAACTCCGCGACTTCTCCGAGGAGCTGAGGGATTTCTTCGACAGGCTCAAGCTGGTGGAGACGGTGCAGGTGAGGGGGAAACGCACGGAAAAAAGGGGAAAAAGAACCAAGGAATCCTGACAGGGATGGAGGGAGTTCTGGGGAGGAATGGTGAGAAATGTGGGGGGAGAAAAGGAGGGAAATGTGAGGGGGGAAAATGGTGAGAAGTGTGAGGGGGAAAAGGAGGGAAAGGTGTGGGGGAAATGGTGAGAAATGTGAGGGGAGAAAAGGAGGGAAATGTGAGGGGGAAAATGGTGAGAAATGTGAGGGGAGAAAAGGAGGGAAATGGTGAGGGGGAAAAGGGAGGGAAATGTGGGGGGAAAATGGTGAGAAGTGTGAGGGGAGAAAATGGAAAGAAAGATGAGGGGGGAAAATGGTGAGAAATGTGAGGGGAGAAAAGGGAAATAAAGGTGAGGGGGGAAAATGGTGAGAAATGTGAGGGGAGAAAAGGGAAATAAAGGTGGGGGGAGAAAAGGAGGGAAATGTGAGGGGGGAAAATGGTGAGAAATGTGAGGGGAGAAAAGGGAAATAAAGGTGGGGGGGGAAATGGTGAGAAGTGTGAGGGGAGAAAAGGAGGGAAATGTGAGGGGGAAAATGGTGAGAAGTGTGAGGGGAGAAAATGGAAAGAAAGGTGAGGGGTGAAAAGGAGGGAAATGTGAGGGGGAAATGGTGAGAAACGTGAGGGGAGAAAAGGGAAATAAAGGTGGGGGGGGGGGAAATGGTGAGAAGTGTGAGGGGAGAAAAGGGAGGGAAATGTGAGGGGAGAAAAGGGTGGGGAGCAAGAAAGGGGAAATTGTGAGAAATGTGAGGGGGGAAAAGGGTGAGAAATGTGAGGGGAGAAAATGGTGAGAAATGTGAGGGGAGAAAAGGAGGGAAATGTGAGGGGGGAAAATAGTGAGAAATGTGAGTGGAGAAAAGGGAAATAAAGGTGAGGGGGGGGGAAATGGTGAGAAGTGTGAGGGGAGAAAAGGGAGGGAAATGTGAGGGGAGAAAAGGGTGGGGAGCAAGAAAGGGGAAATTGTGAGAAATGTGAGGGGAGAAAAGGGTGAAAAATGTGAGGGGTAGAAAAGGGAAAGAAAGGTGAGGGGGGAAATGGTCCAAAATATGAGGGGAGAAAAGGAGGGAAATGTGAGGGGGAAATGGTGAGAAATGTGAGGGGAGAAAAGGAGGGAAATGGTGAGGGGGAAAAGGGAGGGAAATGTGGGGGGAAAATGGTGAGAAGTGTGAGGGGAGAAAATGGAAAGAAAGATGAGGGGAGAAAAGGAGGGAAATGTGAGGGGGGAAAATGGTGAGAAATGTGAGGGGAGAAAAGGGAAATAAAGGTGAGGGGAGAAAAGGAGGGAAATGTGAGTGGAGAAAGGGAGGGAAATGTGGGGGGAAAATGGTGAGAAATGTGAGGGGAGAAAATGGAAAGAAAGGTGAGGGGAGAAAAGGAGGGAAATGTGAGGGGGAAATGGTGAGAAATGTGAGTGGAGAAAAGGAGGGAAATGGTGAGGGGGAAAAGGGAGGGAAATGTGGGGGGAAAATGGTGAGAAGTGTGAGGGGAGAAAATGGAAAGAAAGGTGAGGGGGGAAAATGGTGAGAAACGTGAGGGGAGAAAAGGGAAATAAAGGTGAGGAGGAAAATGGTGAGAAATGTAAGGAGATAAAAGGGAAAGAAAGGTGAGGGAGGAAATGGTGAGAAATGTGAGGGGAGAAAAGGCAGGGAAATGTGAGGGGGGAAAATGATCCAAAACGTGAGGGGATAAAAGTGTGATTGGGAGAAAGTTGTGGTGGCCGTGCCGGGTTCCAACCCAGCTGTGCTTTCCGCAGCTGCTGCTGGATTTGGAGCCCAAGTACGAGATCAACGACCGCGTGCAGCGCCTCGCCATGCTGGCTTTCGCCGAGCTCAGGTACCGACCCACAGGCTCCATCCTCGCCTGCAGCCCGGTTCTGGGGCTCCGTGTGCTGGAAAAGTCTCTCCTCCAAGCCGTGCTTCCAAAAAAATCCTCCTCAGCCTCTTCTTGTTCGGTCTCAGGGCAGTTTACTGCGAGTTATCTCAAATTTTCTGCATTTTCCCCCTCGTGTTTCACGCACTTCTCCCATCACATTTCCCACCCTTTTCTCCTCACATTTCTCACCAATTCCCCCCCCTCACATTTCTCACTCACTCTTTTCTCAAGTTTCCTGCCATTTTTTCCCCCTCACTTTTCCCACTATTTTCCCCTAATATTTCTCATTTTTTACCTCATATTTTCCTCCCTTTTGCCCTCAAATTTCCCACCATTTTTCTCTCTCACTTTTCCCACCATTTCCCTCTAATATTTCCAGTCTTTTACCTCACATTTTCCTGCCATTTTTCCCTCTCACTTTTTCCACCATTTCCCCCCTCATATTTCCAATTTTTTACCTCACATTTTCCTCCCTTTTCCCCTCAAATTTCCCACCATTTTTCCTTCTCACTTTCCCACCATTTCCCCCCTTATATTTCCCATTTTTTACCACATTTTCCTTCATTTTCCTCTCAAATTTCCCACTATTTTTCCCTCTCACTTTTCCCACCATTTCCCTCTAATATTTCCAATCTTTTACCTCACATTTTCCTGCCATTTTTTCCTCTCACTTTTCCCACCCTTTTCCCCCTTATATTTCCCATTTTTTACCTCACATTTTCCTCCATTTTCCTCTCAAATTTCCCATCATTTTTCCCTCTCACTTTTCCCACCATTTCCCTCTAATATTTCCAATCTTTTACCTCACATTTTCCTGCCATTTTTTCCTCTCACTTTTCCCACCCTTTTCCCCCTTATATTTCCCATTTTTTACCTCACATTTTCCTCCATTTTCCTCTCAAATTTCCCACTATTTTTCCCTCTCACTTTTCCCACCCTTTCCTCCTCATATTTCCAATCTTTTACCTCACATTTTCCTGCCGTTTTGTCCTCTCACTTTTCCCACCATTTTCCCCCTTTTATTTCTCATTTTTTCCCTCACATTTTCCTCCCTTTTCCCCTCAAATTTCCAACCATTTTTTTCCTCTCACTTTCCCATCTTTTATATGGTACATTACATGTTAAATATTTATAGTTTTTCCCCAATTCCTATTACCTATATTAAATTATGCTTTTCTATCTTTTATATGATACATTACATGTTAAATGTTTATATTTTTCCCCAATTCCTATTGCCTATATTAAATGATGCTTTTCTATCTTTTATATGGCATATTACATGCTAAACATTTGTAGTTTTTCCCCAATGCCTATTACCTATATTTTATATTCTATCCTTATATAATTTACATATTAATTATTAAACTTATACTGTTTTATTGTGTACATCGTCATGAGTTTCTCATGATCTTTCTTAGGCCCCTGACCAGTTTCTCATTATTATTCTTATAAGTAATATAAGTAATTATAGTATTATAATATATATAAGTATATATATATATATATGTATAATAATAATAATATATATAATATATTGTTGCAATATACAATATACAATATAATATATTATATTATATATTATATATTATATATTATATATTATATATTATATATTATATATTATATATTATATATTATATATTATAATATATAATATAATAGTATAATAATATAATATATATAATCTAAGTATAATAATTATATATATCATATATAATTATAAATAATTATAATATTATTATTATGATTAAACAGCAATTATATTTAGTAACTAAACAATAATCACATCTAACAATTACATAATTTATCACAAACAGCTGCACTTCTAGCAACTACAATTTCTCCATGTGCTACGGGTGTTTATTTTTCCAGGGCCCAATAAGTTTAGTTTTAATTTAATTAATTTTTTTATTTTTAACCCTAAATCCCCACGATTTTAAAGCTTTTTTCTGTCTACTGAGTCTCTCTCTCTCTTGGCAGCACCATCGGGATCGTGCTGGAGACCAAAAAAGTTTTAAAACTTTGCTTCAACAGCGTCTTTCACCTCCGCCCGCTCCGGGAAATGTCACGCATGGAAGTGGCGCTCTGCACTCAGGTAAGGGCTGGAGGAGCCTCCAAACCCTCTGAGATGCTCCTGGGCACCCCAAAAATCCAAAATTCAGGTAGAAAAATCCAAAATCCAGGTGGTTTTGGGCACCCCAAAAATCAAAAATCCAGGTGGTTTTGGGCAACGCAAAAAATCGAAAATCCAGGTGGTTTTGGGCATCCCAAAAATCCAAAATTCAGGTGGTTTTGGTCAACCCAAAAAATCCAAAATCCAGGTGGTTTTGGGCACCCCAAAAATCAAAAATCCAGGTGGTTTTGGGCAACGCAAAAAATCGAAAATCCAGGTGGTTTTGGGCACCCCAAAAATCCAAAATCTAGGTGGTTTTACCCACTCCAAAAATCCAAAATCCAGGTGGTTTTGGTCAACCCCAAAAATCAAAAATCCAGGTGGTTTTACCCACTCCAAAAATCCAAAATCCAGGTGGTTTTGGGCACCCCAAAAATCCAAAATCCAGGTGGTTAAATCCAAAATCCAGGTGGTTTTGGGCAACCCAAAAAATCAAAAATTCAGGTGGTTTTGGGCATCCCAAAAATCCAAAATCCAGGTGGTTTTACCCACTCCAAAAATCGAAAATCCAGGTGGTTTTGGGCACCCCAAAAATCCAAAATTTGGTGGTTTTGGGCATCCCAAAAATCCGAAATCCCGGGACAGCAGGACCACGGCCACCGCTCTGTGTCCTCCTTGCAGGCGCTGCGCTCCATGGACACCATGCTGGAGGTGATGCTGCTCAGCACTCCTGCCCCCAAGATCGGCGAGATGCTGAACAACATGTTTGAGGTGTGTGCGTGAGGTGGAAGGAACAGCTCCAGGTTCCTCAGACCTGCAAGATGAGGAACATCTCCGGGTGTTCCTCACACCTTGGGAGATGAGGAACATCTCCAGGTGTTCCTGATGCCTTGGGAGATGAGGAAGATCTCCAGGTGTTCCTGATGCCTTGGGAGATGAGGAAGATCTCCAGGTGTTCCTCACACCTTGTGAGCTGAGGAACATCTCCGGGTGTTCCTCACACCGTGTGAGCTCAGGAACACCTCCAGGTGTTACCTTGTGAGCTGAGGAACATCTCCAGATGTTCCTCATACCCTGTGAGCTGAGGAACATCTCCAGGTTCCTCACACCTTGTGAGCTCAAGAACAACTCCAGGTGTTACCTTGTGAGCTGAGGAACATCTCCGGGTGTTCCTCACACCTTGTGAGCTGAGGAACATCTCCAGATGCTCCTCACACCTTGTGAGCTGAGGAACATCTCTAGATGTTCCTCACACCCTGTGAGCTGAGGAACATCTCCAGATGTTCTTCCTGCCTTGCGAGCTGAGGAACATCTCTAGATGTTCCTCACACCCTGTGAGCTGAGGAACATCTCCGGGTGTTCCTCACACCTTGTGAGCTGAGGAACATCTCCAGATGCTCCTCACACCTCGCGAGCTGAGGAACACCTTCAGATGTTCCTCATACCCTGTGAGCTGAGGAACATATCCAGGTTCCTCCCGCCTTGTGAGCTGAGGAACATCTCCAGGTGTTACCTTGTAAGCTGAGAAATATCTCCAGATGCTCCTCACATCTCGCGAGCTGAGGAACACCTCCAGGTGTTCCTCCCGCCTTGCGAGCTGAGGAACACCTCCAGGTGTTCCTCCCGCCTTGCGAGCTGAGGAACATCTCCAGATGTTCTTCCTGCCTTGCGAGCTGAGGAACACCTCCAGGTGTTCCTCCCGCCTTGCGAGCTGAGGAACATCTCCAGGTGTTCCTCCCGCCTTGCGAGCTGAGGAACATCTCTAGATGTTCCTCACACCCTGTGAGCTGAGGAACATCTCCAGATGTTCCTCCCACCTTGTGATCTGAGGAACACCTCCAGATGCTCCTCACACCTCGCGAGCTGAGGAACACCTCCAGTTGTTCCTCAAACCGAGGGAAAGGAGCCTGGGCGTCGTGTCCGTTCTTCTCTTCCTCCTGCTCGAGGAGGACGCTCCCCGCGGGCTTTGCCTGAGGGCCAAGCCTGGAGGCACCTCTGGAGAAGCCTCCATGACGCTGCTGCTGATTCTGGGTCTCACCTGCACCTTTTCTCCTCCCAGTCTCTCCTGCCCTACCTGCTCTCCGACTTCCTGCCCACACAGGAGAGGGTCGTGGGCAGGATTCGTGGGCTGTGCCATCTTCTGGCCAAATTTACCAGCGAGCAGGTAAAGCCACCCTCCATCCAGCCCATCACCATTCCCAAAGCTCCTCCATCCTTCACCTCAACCCTTCTCCTCTTCCTCCCGCGCCGCCTAGAGCGATGAAGATGAGGACGACGGCTCCTCCAGGGGACATCTCCAGATCCCGGTCCTGGGGAAGCTGCTGGGATATCTGTTCTTCAGGTTGTACCGGCCTGAAAACAGAATCACCATGGTGGTGGACATTCTCTCCTGCCTGATGACCTTCCTCTTCACGCAGAAATGTAGGAGGAAAAACCCCGCCGTGTGCACATAAATCTGAATTTTCTTCCTCTCCTGGTTCTCGTTCTTGGTGCGGGTGCCACCACGTCCCCAGCGCGGTTGTCACCTCTGTTTTTGTAGGTGATGCGATGGAAGAAGGTGACATCCAGCCCCCGGAACGTTGGGAAGCCGAGATCATCTCCTGGGTGAACGCTCCCAACGCGTGGAAAGTTCAGGCACGGAGATTTCCCTGCTGGAAATGGCGGGAGGGAAGTGGGAGGAGGGAAGGGGAATGGGAGGGGGGAAAGGAGCTGGAAATGGGAGAGGGAAAAAATGGGAAATGTGAGGGGAGAAAAGGGAGGGAAATGTGAGGGGGGAAAAGAATGGGAAATGTGAGGGGAGAAAAGAATGGGAGAATGTGAGGGGGAAAAAAAGAGAAGGAAATGTGAGGGGGAAAAAAGAGGAAATGTGAGGGGGAAAAAGAGTGGGAAATGTGAGGGGGAAAAAAGGAGGAAATGTGAGGGGGAAAAAGAGTGGGAAATGTGAGGGGGAAAAAAGCAGGAAATGTGAGGAGAGAAAAGGATGGAAAATTTGAGGGGGGGAAAAGAATGGGAAATGTGAGGGGAGAAAAGGATGGGAAATGTGAGGGGGAAAGAATGGGAAATGTGAGGGGGAAAAGGATGGGAAATGTGAGGGGAAAAAATGGGAAATGTGAGGGGAGAAAAGAGGAGGAAATGTGAGGGGGAAAAATGGGAAATGTGAGGGGGAAAAGAATGGGAAATGTGAGGGGGAAAAATGGGAAATGTGAGGGGAGAAAAGAGGAGGAAATGTGACAGGGAAAAGGATGGGAAATGTGAGGGGGGAAAAAGGATGGAAAACGTGAGGGGAAAAGGGAGGGAAACATAAGTGGGGAAAAGGATGGGAAATGTGAGGGGGGAAAAGAGCGGGAAATGTGAGGGGGAAAGGGATGGGAAATGTGAGGGGGAAAAGGATGGAAAATTTGAGGGGGAAAAGGATGGGAAAATGTGAGGGAGAAAAGAGGAAATGTGACAGGGAAAAGGATGGGAAATGTGAGGGGGGAAAAAGGATGGAAAACGTGAGGGGAAAAGGGAGGGAAACATAAGTGGGGAAAAGGATGGGAAATGTGAGGGGGGAAAAGAGCGGGAAATGTGAGGAGGAAAGGGATGGAAAATGTGAGGGGGAAAAGGATGGAAAATTTGAGGGGGAAAAGGATGGGAAAATGTGAGGGGAAAAAAGAGGAGGAAATGTGAGGGGGAAAAAAGCGGGAAATGTGAGGGGGAAAATGATGGGAAAAATAAAGGGACAATAGGACGGAAAATGTGAGGGGAGAAAGAGCAGGAAATGTGAGGGGGGAAAGGATGGGAAATGTGAGGGGGGAAAGGATGGAAAACATGAGGGGAAAAGAGAGGGAAACATGAGTGGGGAAAAGGGTGGGAAATGTGAGGAGAGATAAAGGATGGGAAATGTGAGGGGAGAAAAGGATGGGAAATGTGAGAGGGGAAAAGGATGGGAAAAATAAAGGGACAAAAGAACAGGAAATGTGAGAGGAAAAGGGTGGGAAATGTGAGGGGAAAATGACGGTTTCTGGCACTGCCTTTAATCCGTTCCTTCCTGCCGCAGGCTTTGGGGCGATACCTCCGGCCGGCGGAGAGGACGGAAGTGGTCCTTGCGGCCCTGGAGATCTTGGGACACGCCACCTTCCAGAACAATGAACCCCCGATGGAGTTCCTGGAGGAGGTCATGGAATCCCCTGAGGTGTGGCTGACGGATGTAAGTGGCTTTGGTCCTTCAACCCTGCCAGGCTCCTGCCTCCGTCCACCCCAAATCCTGAATCACCCCGAGGCACAGAGCATCTCACCCCCATCTGCCTCACCTTGCTGTTGTTTTCTCTGTGCTTTTCCCACATTTTGTGTCATTTTTTTCACGGTGCTGATTCCAAACCTCTGTTCATAATTAACCCCTTCCTTTTTCCTCCATCTGCACCTGGCGTGGTGGCTTATTTTACATTAATTTTGTTCTTTGGCGGTGCTTTGAGATGGTTTAACCACATTCTTTAAATCCTGACTGAGGATTGATGGGCAGGGCAGCCCCAGACGTGGCTGCACCACCCTGACCCGTGTTCCTTGTGATTATCTGGGATAATCATATCCCGTGATTATGTGTGTTTCTATGATTATCTGGGATAATCATATCATATCATCTCTGGGAATCAGGGATACAGCCCCAAATCTGACTCCGACACGGCTTTCGAGCCGAACGTATTTTATATTCTATCCTTACACAACTCACATATTAATTATTAAACTTACGTTGTTCTATTGTATACATTGACATGAGTTTCTCGTGATCTTTCTTAGGTCACTGACCATAGTTCCTCATGATTATTCTTATGATTTAACAGTAATTATATTTAATTACTAAACAACCATCACATCTAACAATTATATCAATTACCACGTACCAGCTACACGGTGCAGTTCGAGCAAGTACGAGTTCTCCACGTGCTTAGTTTATTTTTCCAGGGCCTACTAAGCTTATTTTTCCTTTTGACCCTTAATCCCCACGATTTTAAAACCCTTTTTCTATCACTCGCAGGTGCCAAAGGTGGTGAGGCACATCTTCAGTTTTTATGACGACGGCAACGCGATGACCGCCTTCAGCTTCCACTCCCTCCTTCTCCACCTGGTGAATATGAACCCTGAGCAAGCCGTCGCCGCGGCGCTGGAGGCCACGCCGAATTTCAGGTACTGCCCACCTGGAGATTCCTTCTGGGGAGAGCCACCCCGAGACTCTCTGGCTGCCCAAAAAACCCAAAAACGAGCGTGTCGGAATTTGTGGTGTTGATGATTCTGAGATGGGAAAAAGTCTCTGTCAGCCCTGTTGCCAAAGAAGTCATAATTCATCTGTGCTGATTATTTTTGTTTATTTATAATGTGTTCTGCTGCCCTGCTGCAGGTCCGTCCTGCAGGGCAGCGTGTGGGGCTCTGCCCTCAGTGGGATGTTACAAATATTATGTATTAAAAATTATGTGTGCTATATTTACAATAACATGCCAATGTAACATCCCTCAGAGGGATGTTACAAACATTATATATTAAAAATTATATGTGCTATATTTACAATAATGTATCAATGTAACATCCCTCAGTGGGAAGTTATAAACAGTATATATTTAAAATTATACGTGCTATATTTACAATAACGTGTCATTGTAACACCCCTCAGTGGGATGTTACAAACATTATATATTAAAAATTACGTGTGCTATATTTACCATAATGTGTCAATGTAACACCCCTCAGTGGGATGTTACAAACATTATATATTAAAAATTATATGTACTATATTTACAATTATGTGTCAATGTAACACCCCTCAGTGGGATGTTACAACCATTATATATTAAAAATTACGTGTGCTATATTTACAATAACGTGACAATGTAACACCCCTCAGTGGGATGTTACAAACATTATATATTAAAAATTACGTGTGCTATATTTACAATAACGTGCCAAAATCTATCACCTACTTTGAACAGTGGGTCCCAACCTAAACCCAGCCCCCAGTTTATGGTATATAATGTTACAAATATTATACACCACAAACTACCTGTGCTATATTTCTAGTATTTAATGTTTGTAACATCCCACTGAGGGATGTTACATTGACACATTATTGTAAATATAGCACACGTAATTTTTAATATATAATGGTTGTAACATCCCACTGAGGGATGTTACATTGGCATGTTATTGTAAATATAGCACACGTAATTTTTAATATATAATGGTTGTAACTTCCCACTGAGGGATGTTACATTGAAACATTATTGTAAATGTAGCACATGTAATTTTTAATATATAATGGTTGTAACATCCCACTGAGGGATGTTACATTGTCACGTTATTGTAAATATAGCACACATAATTTTTAATATATAATGTTTATAACTTCCCACTGAGGGATGTTACATTGACACATTACTGTAAATATAGCACACATAATTTTTAATATATAATATTTGTAACATCCCACTGAGGGCAGAGCCCCACACGCTGCCCTGCAGGACAGAGCTGCAGCAGGGCAGCAGAACACGTTATAAATAAACAAAAATAATCAGCACAGACGAATTATGACTTCTTCTTCGGCAACAGGGCTGACAGAGACTTTTTCCCATCTCGGAATCATCAACACCACAGATTCCAACCCCAGTGTCTCCCGGGGCTCTGTCCAGGGGGGTTCCTGACCCTCTTCCAGGGTCCCAGAGGGACTCCCTGGATTCCCACCGGAGCGGGGTCTCCATCCCACCCCCTTCCCCACCCCAACCCCTTCCACAGCCCTGCTGACATCGCCCTGCCTTGCAGCCAACAAATCCACCTGTGGAAGGTGATGTTCTCCGTGCGCCAGACGCTGGAGAAGGTCCTGAAGGAGCTGGAGGTCCACATCCTGGACTGCCGTAGCAACGTCTTCACTCAGCAGCAGAAGAATTGTCTCTCTTTCTTATCTGTGAGTCCAAAAAAAATTCACATTCTTCTGCCCTCCGCTGCGCCAGGGGAGCCCTGCCAGCTCTCTGCTCTTTCCTCCCAGATGCTGACCTTCGACGACGTGCTGGCGAGCAAAGTGTGTCCACTCTACCAAAATCTGAGCCTTCTCAGCAATCCGAAGATGGAAATGATCCCTCTGGTGCTCAGGGCTCTGGAGACGCTCTCGGAGAACGCCGAGACGGTGAGCGGGGGGAATGTGGCACGGGGATTCTGAGGCTTCAGAAGGAGGTGGTTTGGGGATGAAACGTGGAGAAAAATTACAATTTTACCATTCTGATAAAGATTTGTAGGGATTGTGTTTATTCACAGTGCTGGGTGAGGACTCATCGCCCTTCAATGGACGTGCACACCTCCGAAAACTCCCCATCCTTTTTTATTATATTATTGCCCTTACTAATTTCCGTATGCATAGAATTTCATAATAAATTCATGCATATTCATTCTGCTGATTTCACTCATAGTTAGTTACACTTGTACTCAGTTTTTGTCAGAAAGTACAGAAACAACTCGTGGGTCCTTTTCCCACTCTGTTTCAAGGTCCGAGGAGACTTTCTTATCTTTTTACTGTGGAAATTTGCATTTTTTTCTCCTTAGCTGGGGTAGTTTTGCTCGTGCTGCAGTTACCAGACTAAACAGCAGATTTAGCACGCTCCAAGTGGCACATTTCACCTAAATCCAAATGGATTTTTTACTCTGTTAAATTTTCACTCTGCTCCCAACACCCTGCCTGCCATGATGTGGCCTGGCAGCTGTTTTGGGAGCTGACCAGGCCCGGAAATTCTCACAGAATGGAGAATTTTGTACACAGTGAGACAGAATAAAACACCCACGGATTCAATTTTAGCCCACGGGAGAGGCTGCCGACCTTATCTGAGGAATTACATGCAAAAGGGGTTTGAATGATGTAAAAAAGAAATTGACACAGGGTGGAAAAAGTAGAATTTTGGGATTTTTTAGAATGAAATTGAGGGGTACAAGATGGAGGAGTCTGGGTGTGCCCTAGCTTCATCTTCCTTCTTCTTGTCCTCCATGTCTCGGTGTGATGGTGACAATTTTCTATTGGTTTAGGATAGGCACAATTTGTCCAACGTAGATTTTAGGTATTGGTATGGGAATTATAAACATGGTACACTTAATTTTGGGTATTTAATGTGGGAGCCACCTGGGGCAGGAGGGAGGCTGCCATGGGTTTTGTTCTAGCTGGACCTCAGCATGTCAGAAACTATTATAGATAAGGAAAAATAACTTTAAAAACTCGGCTTCACACATTCCAGACCTCTTCTTCCAGCGGCTGGACTAGGAAAAAATGATTTTCACACTGTTGGGGTCTTGCCAATGACCCCGACATGAATATAGAAATTAGTATAATATAGAATGAATATAGAAATTAAAATATAATATAATAATATAGACATGAATATAGAAATTAAAATAAATTAATTAAAAAAAAATAAAATAAAAAAGGATTGGGAGTTTTCAGGGGTGCGTGCGTCCATTGAAGGGTGATGAGTCCCCACGTGCGTCCAGCGCCGTGAATAAACACATTCCCTACAAATCTTTATTAGAATCGTAGAGTTTGATCTTTCATCTTTGCGTTTTCAACAGGCAAAAAAAATGAAGGGCCTCCTGCCCGAGATGGTGAAATTCCTGGGGTATCTTTCCTGGGACGTGTCCGTGATGGCCCTGGACGCTTTCCACAACGTGCTGGGGCAGCTGAAGAAGAAGGAGGCCAGCAGCGTGGCGGTGAAGGTGGTGCAGAGGCTCTGGTGGCTGTTTGATTCGGTAAGGTGGCACCAAAATGGGCCAAAATGTGAGGGGACAACAGGAGGGGAAGGTGAGAAGAGAAAAAGGGAGGGAAATGTGAGGGGAGAAAATGGTGGGAAATGTGAGAGGGAAAATGGTCCAAAATGTGAGGGGAGAACAGGAGGGGAAGGTGAGGGGGGAAAATGGTGAAAAATGTGAGAAGAGGAAAAGGGAGGGAAAGGTGAGGGGAGAAAATGGCTCAAAATGTGAGAAGAGGAAAAGGGAGGGAAAAGTGAGGGGGAAATGGTGGAAAAGGTGAGGGGGAAAATGGTGAGAAATGTGAGAGGGGAAAATGGTCCAAAATGTGAGGGGAGAAAAGGAGGGAAAGGTGAGGGGGAAATGGTCCAAAATGTGAGAAGAGGAAAAGGGAGGGAAAGGTGAGGGGAGAAAATGGCTCAAAATGTGAGAAGAGGAAAAGGGAGGGAAAGGTGAGGGGGGGAAAAGGAAGGGAAAGGTGAGGGGAGAAAATGGTGAGAAATGTGAGAGGGAAAATGGTCCAAAATGTGAGGGGAGAAAAGGGATGGAAAGGTGAGGGGGGAAAATGGTCCAAAATGTGAGAAGAGGAAAAGGGAGGGAAAGGTGAGGGGAGAAAATGGCTCAAAATGTGAGAAGAGGAAAAGGGAGGGAAAGGTGAGGGGGAAATGGTGGGAAAGGTGAGGGGGAAAATGGTGAGAAATGTGAGAGGGAAAATGGTCCAAAATGTGAGGGGAGAAAAGGAGGGAAAGGTGAGGGGGAAATGGTCCAAAATGTGAGAAGAGGAAAAGGGAGGGAAAGGTGAGGGGGAAATGGGCCAAAATGTGAGGAGAGAAAAGGGAAGGAAAGGTGAGGGGGGAAAATGGTGAAAAATGTGAGAAGAGGAAAAGGGAGGGAAAGGTGAGGGGGGGAAAAGGAAGGGAAAGGTGAGGAGGAAATGGTGGAAAGGTGAGGGGGAAAATGGTCCAAAATGTGAGAAGAGGAAAAGGGAGGGAAAGGTGAGGGGAGAAAATGGTGAGAAATGTGAGAGGGAAAATGGTCCAAAATGTGAGGGGGGAAAAGAAGGGAAAGGTGAGGGGGAAATGGTGGGAAAGGTGAGGGGGAAAATGGAGGGAAAGGTGAGAGGAAAATGGTCCAAAATGTGAGGGGAGAAAAGGAGGGAAACATGAGGGGGGAAAATGGTGAGAAATGTGAGAAGATGAAAAGGGAGGGAAAGGTGGGGGGGGAAAGGAAGGGAAAGGTGAGGGGAGTAAATGGTGAGAAATGTGAGAGGGAAAATGGTCCAAAATGTGAGGAGAGAAAAGGGAAGGAAAGGTGAGGGGGGGAAATGGTGAAAAATGTGAGAAGAGGAAAAGGGAGGGAAAGGTGAGGGGGGGGAAAGGAAGGGAAAGGTGAGGGGGAAATGGTGGGAAAGGTGAGAGGGAAAATGGTCCAAAATGTGAGGGGAGAAAAGGAGGGAAATGTGAGGAGAGAAAATGGTGAGAAACATGAGGGGAAAAAAAGGTGGGAAATGTGAGGGGAGGAAAAGGTTGAGAAATGTGAGGGGAGGGAAGGGAGAGAAACATGAAGGGGGAAAAATGGTCCAAAACATGAGGGGAGAAAAGGAGGGAAAGGTGAGGGGGGAAATGGTGAGAAATGTGGGAAGAGGAAAGGGAGGGAAACATGAGGGGAGAAAATGGTGGGAAACGTGAGGGGAAAAGGGAAGGAAACATGAAGTGAAATAGGATGGGAAATGTGAGGGGAGAAAAGGGAGGGAAAGGTGAGAGGAGAAAAGGGAAAGAAAGGTGAGAGGGAAAATGGTCCAAAATGTGAGGGGAGAAAAGGGAGGGAAAGGTGAGGGGAGAAAAGAGAGGGAAAGGTGAGGGGAGAAAAGGGCAAGAAACTTGAGGGGAAAAAAAGGTGGGAAATGTGAGGGGAGAAAAAGGAGGGAAAGGTGAGGGGGGAAAATGGCCCAAAATGTGAGGGGGGAAAATGGAGGGAAAGATGAGGGGGGTAAAAGGGAAAGAAAGGTGAGGGGAGAAAATGGTGGGAAATGTGAGAGGAAAAATGGTCCAAAATGTGAGGGGAGAAAAGGGAGGGAAACGTGAGGGGAAAAGGGAAGGAAACATGAAGTGAAATAGGATGGGAAACGTGAGGGGAGAAAAGGGAGGGAAAGATGAGAGGAGAAAAGGGAAAGAAAGGTGAAGGGGGAAATGGTCCAAAATGTGAGGGGAGAAAAGGGAGGGAAAGGTGAGGGGGAAAAGGGCTTAAAAGGTGAGGGGAAAAAGGGAAGGAAACATGAAGTGAAATAGGATGGGAAACACAAGGGGAGAAAAGGGTGGGAAACACGAGAGGAGAAAATGGCGAGAAACATGAGGGGAGAAAATGGTGAGAAATGTAAGGGGAGAAAAGAGTGGGAAACGAGGGGGAAGAGGGCTGGAAATGTGAGGGGAGAAAAGGGTGGGAAACATGTGAAGGAAAAGGGTGGGAAAGATAAGAAAAGGGAAGTAAACATGAGAAGGAAAAGGGAAGGAAATTTGAGAAGGAAAAGGGAGGGAAAGATGAGAAGGAAAAGGGAAGGAAAGATAAGAAAAGGGTGGGAAAAGTGAGAAGGAAAAGGGAGGGAAAGATAGGAAAAGGGAAGGAAATGTGAGAAGGAAAAGGGTTGGAAACATGAGAAGGAAAAGGGTGGGAAACGTGAGAAGGAAAAGGGAAGGAAAAGAGAAGGAAAAGGGAAGGAAAGATGAGAAAAGGGAAGGAAATGTGAGAAGGAAAAGGATGGGAAATGTGAGAAGGAAAAGGGAAGGAAAGACGAGAAAAGGGAAGGAAAGATAAGAAGGAAAAGGGAGGGAAACGTGAGAAGGAAAAGGGAAGGAAAAGGGAAGGAAAGATGAGAAGGAAAAGGGTGGGAAATGTGAGAAGGAAAAGGGAAGGAAAGATGAGAAAAGGGAAGGAAAGATGAGAAGGAAAAGGGAGGGAAACGTGAGAAGGAAAAGGGAAGGAAACGTGAGAAGGTAAAGGGAAGGAAAGATGAGAAAAGGGAAGGAAATGTGAGAAGGAAAAGGGTGGGAAATGTGAGAAGGAAAAGGGAAGGAAAGACGAGAAAAGGGAAGGAAATGTGAGAAGGAAAAGGGTGGGAAATGTGAGAAGGAAAAGGGAAGGAAAAGAGAAGGAAAGATGAGAAGGTAAAGGGAAGGAAAGATGAGAAAAGGGAAGGAAATGTAAGAAGGAAAAGGGAAGGAAAGACGAGAAAAGGGAAGGAAAGATGAGAAGGAAAAGGGAGGGAAATGTGAGAAGGAAAAGGGAAGGAAAGATGAGAAAAGGGAAGGAAACGTGAGGGCACAAAAAGGCTGAGAAGCCCCAGCTCAGCCCCTCCTGGCCGCGGGCAGGGAGCTGCTGTGTGTGACTCTCCTCCTTCCTCCTCCCCACCAGAAGGAACCCTGCGTGCGGGAGCGCTCCATCTCCCTCTTCGGAGAGCTCCTGGGCAAAACGGCGTGGAGGGACAGGAGAGCCATGAGGAGAAACTCATGGGAGGCCCTGGTCCAGCTCGTTCTTCACATGAGCGACCAGGTGCCCAGCGTGGCCAAGGTACCGAGCACTGACCCACAGATTGTGGCTCCTTCCACCTCCTTGAGGTCCTGGTGCTCCTTCCACCACCTTGAGGTCCTGGTGCCCCTTCCACCACCTTGAGGTCCTGGTGCCACCTCACATCTTCTGTCCCGCAGGCTTCCAAAAACGCCGTCCTGGCTGTGGCAGAGCTCCTCGGCTGGGAGGAGCTGAAGCAGCTGGCGAACAGGGAGCAGACGTGGATGATGGGCGAGTGCTTGGTGAGGATGGGTTGGGTGAGGGTTGTGAGCTCCTCAGCTGGACCTCCTCATGGTCCAAAGCCTGGAGCTGCACCCTTGGTCAGGTCTCAAGAGCAGGAGGTTCCTCCAAGCTGCGTGAAGGGAGGGTTCTGAGCCACGGGGGTGACGGCAGGGTGGGCTACTCTGGCCAGATGGTGGCTTCTGAGAGAGGTTCACAGCTCTGTGGTGTCTCCAGCTGGCCAAGGACTAGCTGGTGGCTCTGAGAAAGGTTCACAGCTCTGTGGTGTCTCCAGCTGGCCAAGAACCAGCTGGTGGCCTCTGAGAAACCCTCTCACCTTTGTCCTCTCCAACTGGCCAAGGACCAGGTGGTGGCCTCTGGGAAAGGTTCACACCTTTCTCCTCTTGAGCTGGCCAAGGACCAACTGGTGGCCAAGGACCAGCTGGTGGCCTCTCAGAAGGTTCACAGCTTTGTCCTCTCCAGCTGGTCAAGGACCAGCTGGTGGCCAAGGACCAGCTGGTGGCCTCTCAGAAGGTTCACAGCTTTGTCCTCTCCAGCTGGCCAAGGACCAGCTGGTGGCCAAGGACCAGCTGGTGGCTCTGAGAAAGGTTCACACCTCTGTGGTGTCTCCAGCTGGCCAAGGACCAGCTGGTGGCCTCTGAGAAGGTTCACAGCTTGTGATCTCCAACTGGCCAAGGACCAGCTGGTGGCCTCTGAGAAACCCTCTCACCTTTGTCCTCTCCAACTGGCCAAGGACCAGCTGGTGGCCTCTGGGAAAGGTTCACACCTTTCTCCTCTTGAGCTGGCCAAGGACCAACTGGTGGCCTCTGAGAAATGCCCACACCTTTGTGATCTCCAACTGGCCAAGGACCAGCTGGTGGCCTCTGAGAAACCCTCTCACCTTTGTGATCTCCAGCTGACCAAGGACCAGCTGGTGGCCTCTGAGAAACCCTCTCACCTTTGTGATCTCCAGCTGACCAAGGACCAGCTGGTGGCTCTGAGAAAGGTTCTCACCTTTCTCCTCTTGAGCTGGCCAAGGACCAACTGGTGGCCAAGGACCAGCTGGTGGCCTCTGAGAAGGTTCACAGCTTTGTGCTCTCCAGCTGGCCAAGGACCAGCTGGTGGCTCTGAGAAATGTCCACAGCTTTGTGCTCTCCAGCTGGCCAAGGACCAACTGGTGGCTTCTGAGAAAATGCCCACACTTTTGTGGTCTCTTGAGCTGGCCAAGGACCAACTGGTGGCTTCTGAGAAAGGTTCACACCTCTGTGGTGTCTCCAGCTGGCCAAGGCTTCTGAGAAATGCCCACACCTTTGTGATCTCCAGCTGGCCAAGGACCAGCTGGTGGCCTCTGAGAAAGGTTCACACCTTTCTCCTCTTGAGCTGGCCAAGGACCAGCTGGTGGCCAAGGACCAGCTGGTGGCTCTGAGAAAGGTTCACACCTCTGTGGTGTCTCCAGCTGGCCAAGGACCAGCTGGTGGCTTCTGAGAATTGCCCCACCTTTGTCCTCTCCAGCTGGCCAAGGACCAGCTGGTGTCCTCTGGGAAAGGTTCACACCTTTCTCCTCTTGAGCTGGCCAAGGACCAGCTGGTGGCTCTGAGAAAGGTTCTCACCTTTCTCCTCTTGAGCTGGCCAAGGACCAGCTGGTGGCCAAGGACCAGCTGGTGGCCTCTGAGAAGGTTCACAGCTTGTGCTCTCCAACTGGCCAAGGACCAGCTGGTGGCCTCTGAGAAACCCTCTCACCTTTGTCCCCTCCAGCTGGCCAAGGACAGCGGCAGAGCCGAGCAGTTCCTGCAGGACACCAAACCTTACCTCCTGAACCCTCAGGCCCCCATACGAGAAGCAGCTCTCAGGTTCATTGGTGAGTCCCCATCCCCACGTACCCACCTCGGGGCAACCCTGAGGTTGGTTTTGGTGCCCACCTTGCCCAGCGGCACCCCCGGGCTGCCGAGGGGCTCGGGCAGGGGGTGACGGAGCTCTGTGCCCAGGGTTGGCCGCGCGGCGCCTGATGGAGCAGAACGAGGACGCCGTGACCGCCGTCCTCGGGGGTGAGTGGTGCTGTCGGGACACCCGAGGGTTCTCCACGGGCGCGCGGGGCCTCACCCAGATGTTCTCGCTGCTGCAGGACTCCAAACGATGAAAGCAAGAGAGAGGAACCCCTCCATCCGTTCCCTGGCGGATCAGACCGGCTTGATCCTGACATCCCTGAAGGATCGCCAAAAATCGGGATTTTCCCTGCGCTCGCTCTGCTGCTGGTGCTGCTGAGCGCCCGGGGACGCGAATTCCGAAAATCCCAAAGAATCATGAGGTGGGCAAAGGATGCTCTGGGTTTTTAAAAATTAGGAGAGAAGGATCCCTCCATCTGTTCCCTGGTGGATCAGACCAGTTAAACTTCTAAAAAATCACCAAAAATTGGGATTTTTGTTGTGCTGCTGAGCGCCCGGGGACGCGAATTCCGAAAATCCCAAAGAATCATGAGGTGGGCAAAGGATGCGCTGGGTTTTAAAAAATTAGATCCCTCCATCTGTTCCCTGGTGGATCAGACCAGTTTGATCCTGAAATATCTATAAAATCAGCAAAAATTGGGATTTGAAATATCTAAAAAATCACCAAAAATAGGGATTTTCCCTGCACTCACTTGGCTGCTGAGCGCCCAGGGACACGAATTCCCAAAATCCAGAGAATTATGAGGTGGGCAAAGGATGCTCTGGGTTTTAAAAAATTAGGAGAGAAGGATCCCTCCATCCGTTTCCTGGTGGATCAGACCACTTAAACTTCTAAAAAACCACCAAATTTGGGATTTGAAATATCTAAAAAATCACCAAAAATTGGGATTTTTGTTGTGATGCTGAGCGCCCGGGGACACGAATTCCCGAAATCCAGAGAATCATGAGGTGGGCAAAGGATGCTCTGGGTTTTTAAAAATTAGGAGAGAAGGATCCCTCCATCCGTTTCCTGGTGGATCAGACCACTTAAACTTCTAAAAAACCACCAAAAATTGGGATTTGAAATATCTAAAAAATCACCAAAAATTGGGATTTTTGCTGTGCTGCTGAGCACCTGGGGACGTGAATCCCAAAAATCCCAAAGAATCATGAGGTGGGCAAAGGATGCTCTGGGTTTTAAAAAACAACAGGAATGAGGGATCCCTCCATCCGTTCCCTGGTGGATCAGACTGGTTTGATCCTGAAATATCTAAAAAATCACCAAAAATTGGGATTTGAAATATCTAAAAAAATCACCAAAAATTGGGATTTTCCCTCCGCTGGCTTGGCTGCTGAGTGCCCAGGGACACAAATTCCCAAAATCCAGAGAATCATGAGGTGGGTAAAGGATGCTCTGGGTTTTAAAAAATTAGGAGAGAAGGATCCCTCCATCCGTTTCCTGGTGGATCAGACCACTTAAACTTCTAAAAAACCACCAAAAATTGGGATTTGAAATATCTAAAAAATCACCAAAAATTGGGATTTTTGCTGTGCTGCTGAGCGCCCGGGGACGCGAATTCCGAAAATCCCAGAGAATCATGAGGTGGGCAAAGGATGCTCTGGGTTTTAAAAAATAACAGGAATGAGGGATCCCTCCATCCGTTCCCTGGTGGATCAGACTGGTTTGATCCTGAAATATCTATAAAATCAGCAAAAATTGGGATTTGAAATATCTAAAAAAATTACCAAAAATAGGGATTTTCCCTCCGCTGGCTTGGCTGCTGAGCGCCCGGGACACAAATTCCCAAAATCCAGAGAATCATGAGGTGGGCAAAGGATTTTCTGGGTTTTAAAAATTAGATCCCTCCATCTGTTCCCTGGTGGATCAGACCAGTTAAACTTCTAAAAAATCACCAAAAATTGGGATTTGAAATATCTAAAAAATCACCAAAAATTGGGATTTTTGTTGTGCTGCTGAGCACCCGGGGACGCGAATTCCGAAAATCCCAGAGAATCATGAGGTGGGCAAAGGATGCTCTGGGTTTTAAAAAATAACAGGAATGAGGGATCCCTCCATCCGTTCCCTGGTGGATCAGACCAGTTAAACTTCTAAAAAATCAGCAAAAATTGGGATTTGAAATATCTAAAAAACCACCAAAAATTGGGATTTGAAATATCTAAAAAATCACCAAAAATTGGGAATTTTTTTGTGCTGCTGAGCGCCCGGGGACGCGAATTCCCAAAATCCAGAGAATCATGAGGTGGGTAAAGGATGCTCTGGGTTTTTAAAAAGTCAGTTACAAGTTACGATTTGTAAACTATATAGAAATGTATATAAACTGCCTTTTTTTAGACAATAAACGGAGAAAATTTATTGTTTATAGTTTACAATTTGTAAACTTTAGACAACAAACAGAGAACATTTATTTTTTATAGTTTCCAACTTCTAAACTATTTTGAAGTTATATAAACTGCCTTTTTTTAGGCAATAAACAGAATATTTATTGTTTATAGTTTACAATTTGTAAATAAACTATATTGTAGTGCTTATAAATTGCCATCTCTTAGACAATAAACATTTATTGTTTATAGTTTACAATTTGTAAACTATACAGAAATTTATATTAACTTCAATCTTTGAGACAAAAACCAGAGCAAATTTATTGTTTATAGTTTAAAATTTGTAAACTATATTAAAATGTATATAAACTACCATCCTTTAGACAATAAACAGAGAACATTTATTATTTATAGTTTACAATTTGTAAACTATACAGAAATTTATATTAACTTCAATCTTTGAGACAAAAACCAGAGCAAATTTATTGTTTATAGTTTAAAATTTGTAAACTATATTAAAATGTATATAAACTACCATCCTTTAGACAATAAACAGAGAACATTTATTATTTATAGTTTACAATTTGTAAACTATACAGAAATTTATATTAACTTCAATCTTTGAGACAAAAACCAGAGCAAATTTATTGTTTATAGTTTAAAATTTGTAAACTATATTAAAATGTATATAAACTACCATCCTTTAGACAATAAACAGAGAACATTTATTGTTTATAGTTTACAATTTGTAAACTTTAGACAATAAACGGAGAACATTTATTTTTTATAGTTTCCAACTTCTTAACTATATTGAACTGTAAATAAACTGCCTTTTTTAAAGAATAAACATTTATTGTTTATAGTTTACAATTTGTAAACTTTAGACAACAAACGGAGAACATTTATTTTTTATAGTTTCCAACTTGTAAATTATATTTAAACATATATAAACTACCATCTTTTAGACAATAAACAGATAAAATTTATTCTTTATAGTTTACAATTTGTAAATAAACTATATTGAAGTGTAAATAAACTGCCATCTTTTACACATTAAATATTTATTGTTTATAGTTTACAATTTGTAAACTTTAGACGATAAATGGAGAATATTTTTTATAGTTTCAAACTTGTAAATTATATTGAAGTCTGTATAAACTGCCTTTTTTTAGACAATAAACATTTATTGTTTATAGTTTACAATTTGTAAACTACATTGAAGTTATATAAAAACTGCCTTTTTTTAGACAATAAACAGAACATTTATTGTTTGTAGTTTACAATTTATAAACAAATTACCAACTTTTAAAGAATAAACAAGAACATTTATTTAGAGTTTACAATTTGTAAACTATGTTGAACTTATATAAACTGCCATCTTTTAGGCAATAAACACAAAAAATTTTATTTATAGTTTACAATTTTTTAACTATGTTGAAATTATACAAACTGTCATCTTTTAGGCAATAAACACAAAAAATTTTATTTATAGTTTACAATTTTTTAACTATAATGAAATTATATAAACTGCCATCTTTTAGGCAATAAACACAGAAATTTTATTTATAGTTTACAATTTTTTAACTATGTTGAAATTCTACAAACTGCCATCTTTTAGGCAATAAACACAATAAGTTTATTTATAGTTTACAATTTTTTAACTATGTTGAAATTATACAAACTGCCATCTTTTAGGCAATAAACACAAAAAGTTTATTTATAGTTTACAATTTTTTAACTATGTTGAAATTCTACAAACTGCCATCTTTTAGGCAATAAACACAAAAAATTTTATTTATAGTTTACAATTTTTAAACTATGTTGAAATTTTACAAACTGCCATCTTTTAGGCAATAAACACAGAAATTTTATTTATAGTTTACAATTTTTTAACTATGTTGAAATTATACAAACTGCCATCTTTTAGGCAATAAACACAGAAATTTTATTTATAGTTTACAATTTTTTAACTATGTTGAACTTATATAAACTGCCATCTTTTAGGCAATAAAAACAGAAAGTTTCTTTATAGTTTACAATTTTTAAACTAGATTTAAATGTGTATAATCTGAATTAAATTGAGAACGTCGCTTTGGCCGTATTGGCTAAATTTGCATTTTTCCAGTCCAGCTCCATTCATATTTTAAGAATTCCCTAAATTTTGTTGGATTTCCTTCTGCTTCTCCCCCAGGCTGCTGAAAACGGGGCCAAAACGGGGCCAAAACGGGCCAAAACGGGGCCAAAACGGGCCAAAATGGTCAAAAAAGGAGGCGAGGCCAGAGCCGATCCAGCCCTGCAGGAGCTGCTGGGACTTTGCCCCCAGGTGGGTTTGGGGGTCCGGAAATATTCGGAATTATTCGGAATTATTCGGAAATATTTGGAAATATTTGGAAATTTTCGGAAATATTCGGAAATATTCGGAATTGTTCGGAAATATTTGGAAATATTCGGAAATATTCGGAAATATTCTGAAATATTTGGAAATATTCGGAAATATTTGGAAATATTCGGAAATATTGGGAAATATTTGGAAATATTCGGAAATATTTGGAAATTATCAGAAATATTTGGAAATATTCAGAAATATTCGAAAATATTTGGAAATGTTTGGAAATTATCAGAAATATTTGGAAATATTCAGAAATATTTGGAAATATTCGGAAATATTTGGAAATATTCGGAAATATTTGGAAATATTTGGAAATATTCGGAAATATTCGGAAATATTCGGAAATATTTGGAAATATTTGGAAATATTCGGAAATATTCGGAAATATTCGGAAATATTTGGAAATATTCGGAAATATTCGGAAATATTCTGAAATATTCTGAAATATTCAGAATTATTCGGAAATATTCGGAAATATTCGGAATTATTTGGAAATATTTGGAAATTTTCGGAAATATTTGGAAATATTTGGAAATATTCGGAAATATTCAGAACTATTCAGAAATATTCGGAATTGTTCAGAAATATTCGAAAATATTCGGAAATATTCGGAAATATTCTGAAATATTCAGAATTATTCGGAAATATTCGGAATTATTTGGAAATATTTGGAAATTTTTGGAAATATTCAGAATTATTCGGAAATATTTGGAAATTTTCGGAAATATTCAGAAATATTCGGAAATATTTGGAAATTTTCGGAAATATTCGGAAATATTCAGAATTACTCGGAAATATTTGGAAATTTTCGGAAATATTCGGAAATATTTGGAAATATTCGGAATTATTTGGAAATATTTGGAAATATTTGGAAATATTCGGAAATATTTGGAATTATTAGGAAATATTCAGAATTATTCAGAAATATTCGGAAATATTCAGAATTATTCGGAAATATTTGGAAATTTTCGGAAATATTCAGAAATATTTGGAAATATTTGGAAATATTCGGAAATTTTCGGAAATTTTCGGAAATATTTGGAATTGTTCGGAAATATTCAGAAATATTTGGAAATATTTGGAAATATTTGGAAATATTTGGAAATATTTGGAAATTTTCGGAAATATTCAGAAATATTCGGAAATATTCGGAATTATTTGGAAATATTTGGAAATATTTGGAAATATTCAGAAATATTTGGAAATATTTGGAAATATTCGGAAATATTTGGAATTATTCGGAAATATTCGGAAATATTTGGAAATATTCGGAAATATTTGGAATTGTTCGGAAATATTCGGAATTATTTGGAAATTTTCGGAAATATTTGGAAATATTCGGAAATATTCGGAAATATTCTGAAATATTCTGAAATATTTGGAAATATTCGGAAATATTTGGAAATATTTGGAAATTATCAGAAATATTTGGAAATATTCAGAAATATTCTGAAATATTCGGAAATATTTGGAAATATTCAGAATTATTCGGAAATATTCGGAATTATTTGGAAATATTCGGAAATATTCGGAAATATTCGGAAATATTCAGAATTATTCAGAAATATTCGGAAATATTCGGAAATATTCAGAATTATTCGGAAATATTTGGAAATTTTCGGAAATATTCAGAAATATTCAGAATTATTCGGAATTATTCAGAATTATTCGGAAATATTCAGATATATACGGAAATACTTGGAAATATTCGGAAATATTCGGAAATATTCGGAAATATTCGGAAATATTCAGAATTATTCGGAAATATTCGGAAATATTCAGAATTATTCGGAAATATTCGGAAATATTCGGAAATATTCGGAAATATTTGGAAATTTTCAGAAATATTTGGAAATATTCGGAAATGTTTGGAAATTTTCAGAAATATTCAGAAATACTCGGAAATATTTGGAATTATTCGGAAATATTTGGAAATATTCGGAAATATTCGGAATTATTCGGAAATATTCGGAAATATTTGGAAATGTTCCGAATTATTCGGAAATATTTGGAATTATTAGGAAATATTCAGAATTGTTCAGAAATATTCGGAAATATTTGGAAATATTTGGAAATATTCAGAAATATTCGGAAATATTCCGAATTATTCGGAAATATTTGGAAATTTTCGGAAATATTTGGAAATATTCGGAAATATTTGGAAATTTTCGGAAATATTCAGAATTATTCGGAAATATTCGGAATTGTTCAGAAATATTTGGAAATATTTGGAAATATTCGGAAATATTTGGAAATTATCAGAAATATTTGGAAATATTCGGAAATATTTGGAAATATTCGGAAATATTCGGAAATATTTGGAAATATTCGGAAATATTTGGAAATATTCGGAAATATTTGGAAATTTTCGGAAATATTTGGAAATATTTGGAAATATTCGGAAATTTTCGGAAATATTCGGAAATATTCGGAAATATTCGGAAATATTCGGAAATATTTGGAATTATTCGGAAATATTCGGAAATATTTGGAATTATTCGGAAATATTCGGAAATATTCGGAAATTTTCGGAAATATTCGGAAATATTCGGAAATATTCGGAATTATTCGGAAATATTCGGAAATATTCAGAAATATTCGGAAATATTTGGAAATTTTCGGAAATATTCGGAAATATTTGGAAATTTTCGGAAATATTCAGAAATATTCGGAAATATTCGGAAATATTTGGAAATTTTCGGAAATATGCGGAAATATTTGGAAATATTTGGAAATTTTTGGAAATATTTGGAAATATTCGGAAATATTCGGAAATATTTGGAAATATCCTGAATTATTTGGAAATATTCGGAAATATGTTGAAATATCTGAAATATTCTGAAATACTCTAAATTATTCTGAAATATTCTGAAATATTCCAAAATACTCTGAAATATCTGAAATATTTTGAAATACCTGAAATATTCTAAATTATTTTGAAATATCTGAATTATTCGGAAATATTTTGCAATATCTGAAATATTCTGAAATATCTGAAATATTCTGAAATATTCTGAATTATTTGGAAATATTCTGAATTATTCTGAATTTTTGCAGGCCAGCGAGAAGGATCCCTGGAGAGGAGCCCGAAATTCCTGGATCCGAGCCCAGCCCCAGATTTTTCCGAGCCTCTTCTAATTAACAAAAATGATAATTAATTGTATTAGATATAGAATTTATATAGAATTTATATAGTTAAACAAAATTTTATATGTTTTAAAATTAGATATAGAAATTGTATAAGTAAATAATAGATATAAACAATATCTGTAATTAACGTAGATATATTAGAAACATTGTGTTTCGTTAATAAGCGTTAAGTATATTAGAATTACCTATTTTACATATTCATTAGATGTATATTAGCTTTTAAATTTAAATAAAAGTTTTATTAAATCAATTAGGGAATGGATCTTGATTTCTGCTCTGCCTGGGAGTAAATTTTGGGTGTATTTGGGTGAATTTTGGGTGAATTTGGGTGAATTTTGGGTGAATTTGGGTGTGTTTGGGTGAATTTTGGGTGAATTTTGGGTGAATTTTGGGTGAATTTTGGGTGTGTTTGGGTGAATTTGGGTGAATTTGGGTGAATTTTGGGTGAATTTGGGTGAAGTTTGGGTGTGTTTGGGTGAATTTGGGTGTGTTTGGGTGAATTTTGGGTGTGTTTGGGTGAATTTGGGTGAATTTGGGTGAATTTTGGGTGTGTTTGGGTGAATTTGGGTGAATTTGGGTGAAGTTTGGGTGAATTTGGGTGAATTTTGGGTGTATTTGGGTGTATTTCGGGATTATTTTGGGTATTTGGGTGTATTTTGGGTGAAATTTGGGTTTATTCGTGTTTATTTGGGGTATTTGGGTGTATTTTGGGTTTATATGTGTGTATTTTGGTGTATTTTGGGTATTTGGGTGAATTTTGGGGTTATTTGTGTTTATTTTGTGTTTATTTTGTGTTTATTTGGGTGTATTTGGGAGAATTTTGGGGTGTATTTTGGGTATTTGGGTGAATTTTGGGTTTAGTTGGGTGTATTTTGGGATTATTTTGGGTATTTGGGTGAATTTTGGGTTTTTATTTTGGGTGTATTTGTGTGTATTAAGGGTGTGTATTTTGGGTATTTGGGTGAATTTTGGGTGGTTTTGCCTTTATTTTGGGTATTTGGGTGAATTTTGGGTTTATTTGGGTCTATTTTGGGTATTTGGGTGAATTTTGGGTGTATTTGTGTATATTTTGGGTATTTGGGTGAGTATTTGTGTTTATTTTGGGTTTATTTGGGTGTATCTTGGGTTTATTTTGGGAATTTGGGTGTATTTTGGATTTTTGGGGTATTTGGGTGAATTTTGGGTTTTTATTTTGGGTGTGTATTTGTGTTTATTGTGGGTGTGTTTATGTTTATTTTGGGTTTATTTCTGTTTATTTTGGGTATTTTGGCTGTATTTTGGGTGAATTTGGGTGAATTTTGGGTGTGTGTTTGTGTTCCCCAAATCGTGACCCCCCCCCACCCAAACCTCCCCAAATTCCCCCCAAAATCCGGCGACCCTCCCACCCCAAATCCCCCCCAAAATGTCCCCAAATCGCCCCAAAATCCCCCAAAATCTCCCCAATATCCCCCCAAATATCCCCAAATTCCACCCCCCAAAACCTCCTGCGCCCCCAGCCCCAAATTCCCCTTTTTTCACCCCAAATTCCCCTTTTTCCCCCCAAAACCTCCTGCGCCCCCAGCCCCAAATTCCCCTTTTTTCACCCCAAATTCCCCTTTTTCCCCCAAAACCTCCCGCCCCCCAGCCCCAAATTCCCCTTTTTCCCCCAAAATTGCGTTTTTCCCCACCAAATTTCCCTTTTTTTGCCTCAAAACCTCATGACCCCCAGCCCCAAATTCCTTTTTTCCCCCAAATTCTCCTTTTTTTCCCCCCAAATTTCCCCTTTTTTTCCCCAAAACCTCCCACCCCCAGCCTTTCCGCCCCCCAGCCCCAAATTCTGCTTTTTTCGCTCAAAATTCCCTTTTTTCCCTTCAAATTCCCTTTCCCCCCCCAAAACCTCGTGCCCTCCCAGCCCCAAATTCCACTTTTTTCGCCCCAAATTCTCCTTTTTCCTCCCCAAATTCCCCTTTTTACCCCCCTAATTCCCCTTTTTCCCACCCAAATTCCCCTTTTTTCTCCCCAAATTCCCCTTTTTTCCCAAACCCCCAGCCCCAAATTCCGCTTTTTTCCCCCTAATTCCGCTTTTTTCGCCCCAAATTCCCTTTTTCCTAAACCCCCAGCCCCAAATTCCCCTTTTTCCCCCCAATTCCCCTCTTTTCTCCCCAAATTCTCCTTTTTCCCCCCCAAATTTCCCTTTTTCCCCACAAATTTCCCCTTTTTTCCCCCAAAACCACCCACCCCCAGCCCCAAATTCCTCTTTCCACCCCCCAGCCCCAAATTCCCCTTTTCCCCCCCCAAATTTCCCTTTTTCCCCCAATTCCCCTTTTTTTCCCCCCTAAATTCCCCTTTTTCCGCCCCCCAGCCCCAAATTCCCCTTTTTTCCCCCCTAATTCCCTTTTTTCCCCCTAAGTTCCCCTTTTCCCAACCCCCCCCCCAAATTCCCCTTTCCCCCCCCAAATTCCCCTTTTTTTCCCCCAAATTTCCCTTTTTCCCCCCAAATTCCCTTTTTCCCCCCCAAATTCCCCTTTTTTCCCCCTAATTCCCCTTTTTTCCCCCCAAATTCCCCTTTTTTCCCCCCAAATTCCCCTTTTTTCCCCCCAAATTCCCCTTTTTTCCCCCCTAATTCCCTTTTTTCCCCCTAAATTCCCCTTTTTCCCCCCCAAATTCCCCTTTTTTCCCCCCCAAATTCCCCTTTTTTCCCCCAAATTCCCCTTTTTCCCCCCCTAATTCCCCTTTTTTCCCCCCAAATTCCCCTTTTTTCCCCCCTAATTCCCCTTTTTTTCCCCCCTAATTCCCTTTTTTCCCCCCAAATTCCCCTTTTTTTCCCCCAAATTCCCCTTTTTTCCCCCCTAAATTCCCCTTTTTCCCCCCTAAATTCCCCTTTTTCCCCCCTAAATTCCCCTTTTTTCCCCCCTAATTCCCTTTTTTCACCCCAATTCCCTTTTTCCCAACCCCCCAGCCCCAAATTCCCCTTTTTTCGCCCCAAAAACACTCGGGAGCCGGGGAACGATAAAAAGGTCTCGGCCACACCCACGACACGCCCGTCACGATAACACCGTAGAAAATTGGGGGGGGGTCCCGGGGGGCCCCTCCCCCCCCCAAAACCCCTCGGGGGGGAGGGGAGGGGGGAAGGGCTGGGTGGGGGGGGAGGGGCCCCAATAGATATAATAATAATAATAATAATTATAATAATAATAATTAAAAAAAAACCCCGAAATGAACAAAAAAAATGGGGAGGGGGCGTGGGAAAGGAACGAAGCCCCCCCCCCAAAATTTGGGGGGGGGAGGGGTAAAGACCCCCCCTCGAGGTGGGGGAGGGGTTTTGTGTTGGTAATTGGGGGGGGGAGGGGAAATTCGACCCCACCCAGGAGGGGCAAATTTGGGGGGGGGGAGGGGGGTGGATGCGCCCCTGGGGGGGTAAATTTGGGGGGGGGGCAAATACAATATGATACATAGACTTTGACATGTACACTATTTACAGCCCCCCCCCCAAAAATCCCCAAAATTTTGGGGTGGGGGAGGGGGGCGAGGGGGGTCCCCGCACCCCCAAAATTCATCCGAGGGGGGGAGGGGGGTTTCCCCTCCCCCTTTTCCCCCAAATTCATCCGGGGGGGGCAACTTGGCAATAAATAGGTCGGCGAGGGGGGGGGGGGATTTTTTGGGGGGGGGTTGATGATTTTGGGGACCCCTCCCCCACCCCTTGGCAGAGCCCCCCCCCCCCCAAATTTGAACCCCCCCCCCCCAAAATTTATGTACAGGCTCCCCCCGAGGGGGCGAGGGGTGGTCCCGGCTGGAGGGGGGCAAATTTTGGGGGACCCCCCCCCAAAAAAAACCAAAAAAACCCTGTTGGCTGCCTGGGATTGAGGGGGACCCCAAGGGGGGACACAGATGTTGGGGACCCCCCCCCAAAAAAATTTGGGACCCCCCCCCAAAATCAGGGACCCCCCCCAGGCGGAGAGAGGGGGCTGCTAATAGACTTTTATACATATATATAAATAGGGGGGGGTCTCCGCCGGGGGGGCGTTTTTGGGGGGACCCCCCTTTTGGGGGGCTCGGGACACCCCGGTTTTTTTGGGGGGGTTCGGGACACCCCGTTTTTTTTTTGGGGGGGGGTCTCGGTGCCTCTGCCGATGGCCAGAGCCCCCCCAAACCCCGGAGAAAAAGGGGAGGGGGACACCCAGACCCTGCCGCGGTGATTTGGGGGGGGGTCCCAAAAATGGGGGTACCCCCCCAGTTCTGGGGTGGGATCCCCAAATTTTTTGGGGTGCGGTTTTTTAGCGGGAGGTGTCCCCCAATTTTTGGGGGGGGTCCCCCCAGAGCTGTCCCCGTTTTTTGGGGTGTCCCCATTTTTGGGGTGTCCCCATTTTTGGGGTGCCCTCCCACCCCTGATCCTGGGGGGGGGTGTCTGTCCCGCTCCCCCTCATTTGGGTGTGCCCCCCCCCCATTTTTGGGGACCCTCCCCCATTTTGGGGACCCCCCGCTGTATTTCGGGGTGCCCTGCGGGGGGTCCCCAATTCCATCCCCACTGCAGGAGCTTCAATCCTCACCCCAAAAATGCCCCCCCCCCCATTTTGAGGAGCTTTTGGGATGGCCCCCAATTATTTTGGGGAGGGGGTCCCCCGTATTTTGGGGTGCCCCCCCCCCCAAATTGGTGTCCCCATCCCCGTGGCGGAGGCTCCACCCTTGTCCCCCCACCATTCTGGGGGTGTCACCCCGGTTTTTGGGGGGTGTCACCCCGTTTTTCGGGGGGGTTTCCCCATTTTTGGGGTGTCTCCATTTTCTGGGGGTGTCCCCGATTTTGGGGTGCCCCACTGGGGGTGTCCAGGTGTCCCCACCCGGCAGCTCCGTCCCCGTGGCGGGAGGTCCAGTCCTCGTCCTGGGGGTGTCACCCCGTTTTTGGGGAGGGGGGTTCCCCATTTTTGGGGTGTCTCCATTTTTTGGGGGTGTCAGCCCGTTTTTGGGGTCCCGGTTTTGGGGGTGTCACCCCGTTTCCAAGCAGGGGTCCCTGTTCCAGGGGTGTCATCCTGGATTCCGGGGGTGTCACCCCGTTTTTGGGGTCCCGTTTCCAGGGGTATCACCCCATGTTTGGGGTCCTGTTTTTGGGGGTTTCACCCCGTTTTTAGGGTCCCGCTTTTGGGGGTGTCACGCGTTTTTGGGGTCCCGTTTTTGGGGGTGTCACTCCGTTTCCGAGGTCCCGAATTTGGGGGTGTCACGCTGTGTTTGGGGCCCCGTTTTTGGGGTCCCATTCCAGGGGTGTCACGCCGTATTTGGGGTCTCGTTTTTGGGGGTGTCACGCCGTTATTGGGGGGGTCCCGTTTTTGGGGTCGTATTTTGGGGGTGTCACCCCAATTTTTTGGAGTCCCGTTGCCATGGGTGCCACCCCGTTTCGGGGGTCCCGTTTTCGGGGTCTGTTCCGGGGTCCCGTTTTTGGGGGTGTCACCCCATTTTTGGGGTCCCGGTTTTGGGGGGTCTCACCCTGTGTTTGGGGTCCTGTACTGGGGGTCCCATTTCCAGGGGTGTCACCTCGTGTTTGGGGTCCCGCTTTTGGGAGTGTCACCCCGTTTCGGGGGTCCCGGTTTGGGGGTGTCGCGCCGTGTTTGGGGTCCGGTTCTGGGGGTCTCACCCCGTTTCCAGGCAGGGGTCCCCATTCCGGGGGTGTCACCCCGTTTTTAGGGTCCTGTTTTGGGGTCTGGTTTCTGGGGTTGCCACCCCATTTCGGGGGTCCCATTCCCAGCGGTGCCACCCCATTTCGGGGGTGTCACCCCAATTTTTTGGAGTCCCGTTGCAGGGGTGCCACCCCGTTTCGGGGGTCCCATTCCCGGCGGTGCCACCCCATTTCGGCGGTGTCACCCAATTTTTTGGAGTCCCGTTGCCAGGGGTGCCACCCCGTTTCGGGGCTCCCATTCCCGGCGGTGCCACCCCATTTCGGGGGTCCCATTCCCAGGGGTGCCACCCCGTTTTGGGGCTCCCATTCCCAGGGGTGCCACCCCATTTCGGGGGTCCCATTCCCGGGGGCGCCACCCCATTTTGGGGGTGTCACCCCAATTTTTTGGAGTCCCATTCCCGGGGGTGCCACCCCATTTCGGGGGTCCCATTCCCGGCGGTGCCACCCCATTTTAGAGGTGTCACCCCAATTTTTTGGAGTCCCGTTGCAGGGGTGCCACCCCGTTTCGGGGCTCCCATTCCCGGGTTGCCACCCCGTTTTCAGGGTCCCGGTTTGGGCCGTCACGCCGTTCGTGGGGGTCCCGCTGTCGGGGTCCGGCTGCGGGGGTGCCACCCCGTTTCCGAGGTCCCGCTTTCGGGGGGCTCGCCCCGTTTTCGGGGCTCAGGCGCACTTGGCGCGCGCCTGGGCCAGCAGGTCGCTGAAGGAGTCGAAGAGGCGCTCGAGCCACGGCTGGTTGCGCATGCAGCGCTGCACCACCTCCTCCTGGCCCAGGTCCTCGGCGCGGCCCTCGATGGCCGTGGTCTGCGCCGGACGGGGAAACTGAGTCACGGGGCGGCCAGCGGGGTGGCCAGAGGGATGGGAATGGTCAGTGGGACGGGGGAAACTGAGTCACGGAGCGGCCAGCGGGGTGGGGAATGGCCCAGGTGTCCCAGATGTCCCAGGTGTCCCCAGGTGTCCCAGGTGTGTCCCCGAGGTGTCCCAGGTGTCCCCAGGTGTCCCACGTCCCCCCAGGTGTCTCACCTTGTCCTTCCAGCACAGGAAGGTGCAGGGAACATGGGGGGGACATGGGTGGACACGGGGGGACAGGGGGGTGTCCCAGGTGACAAGAGGTGGCCCAGGTGTCCCAGGTGTGTCCCCAGGTGTGTCCCCAAGGTGTCCCCAGGTGTCCCAGGTGTGTCCCCAGGTGTCTCCAGGTGTCCCAGGTGTCCCCAAGGTGTCTCCAGGTGTCCCCATGTCCCCCCAGGTGTGTCCCCCCAGGTGTCCCCATGTCCCCCCAGGTGTCCCCCCAGGTGTCTCACCTCGTCCTTGCAGCGCAGGAAGGTGCAGGGAACATGGGGGGGACACAGGGGGACAGGGGGGTGTCCCTGGTGTCCCCAGGTGTCCCAGGTGTCTCCAGGTGTCCCACGTCCCCCCAGGTGTCCCCAAGGTGTCCCCCAGGTGTGTCCCAGGTGTCCCCAAGGTGTCTCCAGGTGTCCCACGTCCCCCCAGGTGTCTCCAGGTGTCCCAGGTGTCCCCAAGGTGTCCCCAGGTGTGTCCCCAGGTGTGTCCCAGGTGTCCCAGGTGTCCCCAGGTGTCCCCAGGTGTCCCAGGTGTCTCACCTCGTCCTTGCAGCGCAGGAAGGTGTGGTACTTGTAGTGGTGCAGGGAGTGGTAGAGCGTGTACAGGAAGGACTTCTCCACCTCCACCTTGAACTCCTGCGGGGGCACCCGGCTCAGGGACCCCCAAAAACACCCGGGACCCCAAAATCCTACCCGGCTCAGGGACCCCCAAATCACCCGGGACCCCAAAATCCCACCCGGGACCCCCAAAAACACCCGGGACCCCAAAATCCCACCCGGGACCACCAAAATCCTACCCGAGAACCCCAAAATCCTACCTGGGACCCCAAAACCCCACCTGGCTCAGGGACCCCCAAATCACCCAGGACCCCAAAATCCCACCCGGGACCCCCAAAAACACCTGGGACCCCCAAAAACACCCGGGACCCCAAAATCCCACCCGGGACCACCAAAATCCCACCCGGGACCCCCAAAAACACCTGGGACCTCCAAAATCCCACCCGGGACCCCCAAAATCCCACCCGGGACCCCCAAAATCCTACCTGGGACCCCCAAAAACACCCGGGACCACCAAAATCCCACCCGGCTCAGGGACCCCCAAATCACCCGGGACCCCAAAATCCCACCTGGGACCCCCAAAATCCCACCCGGGACCCCAAAATCCCACCCGGGACCCCCAAATCACCCGGGACCCCCAAAAACACCTGGGACCCCCAAAATCCCACCTGGGAACCCCAAAAACACCTGGGAGCCCCAAAATCACCTGACTCAGGGACCCCAAATTGCCCGGGACCCCAAAATCCCACCCGGGATCCCCAAAATCCCACCTGGGAACCCCAAAATCACCTGGGAACCCCAAAATCCCACCTGGGACCCCCAAAATCACCCGGCTCGGGGACCCCCAAAATCCCACCCAGGAACCCCAGAATCACCCGGCTCAGGGACCCCCAAATCGCCCGGGACCCCCAAAATCCCACCTGGGACCCCCAAAATCCTACCCGGGAACCCCAAAATCCTACCTGAGACCCCCAAACCCCACCTGGGACCCCCCAAACCCCACCCGGGACCCCCCAAACCCCACCTGGGACCCCCCAAACCCCACCTGGGACCCCCCAAACCCCACCCGGGACCCCCCAAACCCCCCCTGAGACCCCCAGACCCCACCTGGGACCCCCCAGACTCCCCCGGGACCCCCAAATCTCACCTGGGACTCCCCAAACCTCACCTGGGACCCCCCAAACCCCCCCGGGACCCCCCAAACCCCCCTGGAACCCCCAAACCCCACCTGGGACCCCCCAAACCCCACCCGGGACTCCCCAAACCCCACCTGGGACCCCCCAAACCCCACCTGGGACCCCCCAAACCCCACCCGGGACTCCCCAAACCCCACCTGGGACCCCCCAAACCCCCCTGGAACCCCCAAACCCCACCTGGGACTCCCCAAACCCCACCTGGGACCCCCCAAACCTCACCCGGGACCCCCCAAACCTCACCCGGGACCCCCCAAACCTCACCCGGGATCCCCCAAATCTCACCTGTGACCCCCCAAACCCCACCTGGGACCCCCCAGACCCCACCTGAGACCCCCCAGACCCCACCTGTGACCCCCCAAACCCCACCCGGGATCCCCCAAACCCCACCTGGGACCCCCAGACCCCACCTGTGACCCCCCAAACCCCCCCTGAGACCCCCCAAACCCCCCTGGGACCCCCAAACCCCACCTGGGACCCCCCAAACCCCACCTGGGACCCCCAGACCCCCCCGGGACCCCCAAACCCCACCTGGGACCCCCCAAACCCCACCTGGGACCCCCCAAACCCCACCTGTGACCCCCAAACCCCACCTGGGACCCCCCAAACCCCAACTGGGACCTCACCTGGGACCCCCCAGACCCCACCTGGGACCCCCCAAACCCCACCCGGGACCCCCCAAACCCCACCTGTGACCCCCCAAACCCCACCTGTGACCCCCAAACCCCACCTGGGACCCCCCAAACCCCAACTGGGACCTCACCTGGGACCCCCCAGACCCCACCTGTGACCCCCCAAACCCCCCCGGGACCCCCCGACCCCCCCGGGACCCCCGTGCCCGTACCTGCGGCTTGCCCACGCTGCGCTTCACCTTGCTCAGCGTCTTGCGGTTGTACGGGTCCCCGCCCGGGCGCAGCCGCACCAGCGACTCGCCCGGCTCGGCGTGGAGCTGCGGGAAGGTGTGCAGGGCCTCCTGCGGACAGGGGGACAGGGGGACAGGTGAGGCACAGGTTAGGGACAGGTGAGGGACAGGTGGGACAGGTGGGACAGGTGAGACAGGTGAGGGACAGGTGAGGGACAGGTGAGGGACAGGTGGGACAGGTGAGGGACAGGTGAGGGACAGGTGAGGGACAGGTGAGGGACAGGGGAAACAGGGGGGACAGGGGGGACAAGTGAGAGAGGGGGAACAGGGGGGACAGGTGAGGGACAGGTGAGTGAGGGGAGACAGGTGGGACAGGTGAGGGACAGGTGAGGGACAGGTGAGGGACAGGTGAGAGAGGGGGGACAGGTGAGGGACAGGTGAGGGACAGGTGGGACAGGTGAGAGAGGGGGGACAGGTGGGACAGGTGGGACAGGTGGGGAACAGGTGAGTGAGGAGGGACAGGTGAGAGAGGGGGGACAGGGGGGACAGGTGAGAGAGGGGGGACAGGGGGGACAGGTGAGTGAGGGGGGACAGGTGAGCGACAGGTGAGTGAGGGGGGACAGGGGGGACAGGTGAGGGACAGGTGAGTGAGGAGGGACAGGTGAGAGAGGGGGGACAGGGGGGACAGGTGAGAGAGGGGGGACAGGGGGGACAGGTGAGTGAGGGGGGACAGGTGAGCGACAGGTGAGTGAGGGGGGACAGGGGGGACAGGTGAGAGAGGGGGGACAGGTGAGAGAGGGGGGACAGGTGGGACAGGTGAGAGAGGAGAGAGGTGAGAGAGGGGGAACAGGTGAGGGACAGGTGAGGGACAGGGGGGACAGGTGGGACAGGTGAGGGACAGGGGAAAGAGGGGGGACAGGTGGGACAGGTGGGACAGGTGGGACAGGTGGGACAGGTGGGACAGGTGAGGGACAGGTGAGAGAGAGGAGAGAGGAGGGACAGGTGAGACAGGGGGGACAGGTGAGACAGGGGGGAGAGGTGAGACAGGTGAGGGACAGGTGAGACAGGGGAAAGAGGTGAGAGAGAGTGGGACAGGGGGGACAGGTGAGACAGGTGGGACAGGTGAGATACAGGTGGGACAGGTGAGACAGGTGAGGGACAGGTGAGACAGGTGAGGGACAGGTGAGGTACAGGTGAGAGAGGGGGGACAAGTGGGACAGGTGGGACAGGTGAGGGGGGGGGGACAGGTGAGAGAGGGTGGGACGGGTGGGACGGGTGGGACAGGTGAGGGGGGGACAGGTGAGAGAAGGGAGACAAGTGGGACAGGTGAGACAGGTGAGAGAGGGGGGACAGGTGAGAGAGGGTGGGACAGGTGGGAGGGGGGGGACAGGTGAGACAGGTGAGGGACAGGTGAGATACAGGTGGGACAGGTGAGAGAGAGGGGACAGAGGGGACAGGTGAGGGACAGGTGGGACAGGGGGGACAGGTGAGACAGGTGAGGGACAGGTGGGGGACAGGTGGGGGACAGGTGGGACAGGTGAGAGACAGGTGAGAGAGGGGGGACAGGGGGGACAGGTGAGGGACAGGTGGGACAGGTGAGTGCCACAGGGTCACTACAGTGCCTCCTGTGGGACAGGGGGGACAGGTGAGACAGGTGAGTGCCACAGGGTCACCATGGGGTCACCACAGGGTCACTGCAGCGCCTCCTGTGGACAGGTGAGGGACAGGTGAGAGAGGTGAGGGTCAGAGACAGGTGAGCTCAGGTAAGACACAGATGAGTGCCCCTGGGTCACTGCTGCGCCTCCTGTGGACAGGTGAGCTCAGGTGAGCACAGGTGAGACAGGTGAGGGACAGGTGGGACAGGTGAGAGAGGTGGGACAGGCAGTACAGGTGACACAGGTGACACAGGGGACAGGTGAGAGGTGGGTGAGGGACAGGTGACACACAGGTGACACAGGTGTGACACAGGTGTGACACACAGGTGTGACACAGGTGTGACACACAGGTGTGACACAGGTGTGACACAGGTGACACAGGTGTGACACAGGTGACACAGGTGTGACACACAGATGTGACACAGGTGTGACACAGGTGACACAGGGTCACCACGGGGCCTCCTGGGACAGGTGAGCAAGCACAGGTGAGCACGGGGGTCACCGTGGGGTCACCGGTGTCACCTGAGCTCCCCAGGTCACCCCCAAACCCCACAGACCCCCCCAAAACCTCTGCAGACCCCACAGATCCCTGCCAGGACCCCACAGGTCCCCCCCAAGCCCCCCAGGACCCCCAGATCCCACAGATCTCCTCCCAAATCCTCCCCAAGCCCACAGAACTCCTTCCAGGAGACCCCCAAACCCCATAAATCTCCCCCCAAACCCCTCAGATCCCCCCCAAACCCCCCAGATCCCCTCCCAGGACCCCCCAAACCCCACAGAACCCCCCCAAAACCCCTCAGATTCCCCCCAAACCCCTCAGATCCCCTTCCAGGACCCCCCAAAACCCCACAGATCCCCCCCAAAACCCTTCAGATCCCCCCCAGGACCCCCAACACCCCTCAGATCCCCCCCCAAACCCCTCAGATCCCCCCCAGGACCCCCCAAACCCCTCAGATCCCCCCCCAAACCCCTCAGATTCCCCCCAGATCCCCCCCAAACCCCACAGATCCCCTCCAGGACCCCCAGATCCCCCCCAGGACCCCCAGATCCCCCCCAAAACCCCTCAGATCCCCCCCCCAAACCCCTCAGATCCCCTCCAGGACCCCCCAAACCCCACAGGTCCCCCCCAGGACCCCCCAAACCCCCCAGATCCCCCCAAACCCCACAGATCCCCTCCAGGACCCCCAGATCCCCCCCAGGACCCCCAGATGCCCCCCAAAACCCCTCAGATCCCCCCCAAAACCCCTCAGATCCCCCCCAAAACCCCTCAGATTCCCCCCAAAACCCTTCAGATCCCCCCCAGGACCCCCCAAACCCCACAGATCCCCCCAAACCCCTCAGATCCCCCCCAGGACCCCCCAAAACCCCTCAGATCCCTCCTAGGACCCCCCAAACCCCACAGAACCCCCCCAAAACCCCTCAGATCCCCCCCAGATCCCCCCCAGGACCCCCCAGACCCCCTGACCTGCAGGCTGGGGTTCAGGGTCACCCTCTTCAGCACCTTCTTCTTGTGGTCGTTGAGGATGCCGTCGATCTTGCGCATGGGGGGCAGGTACAGCTCATCTGGGGGGGCACGGGGGGGTCAGGGGGGGTTTTTTTTTTTGGGGGGGGGTCCCCGGGGCGGGGGAGGGGCGGGGCTCACCGTTGGTGTCCTCCAGGGCCTGGATCATGTCGGGGTCCAGGGCGGTGCTGACCAGCATCTCCACGTAGCTGCGGTACATCTCCTTCATGGCCCGCGTGTTCAGCACCCGCCCCGGCGGGGCCCGCTCTGCGCGACACGGCCCCTTTAAGGGGCGGGGCAAAGGACACGCCCACCCCCCAAAAAACCGGGAAACCCCGCCCACAATTCACTGACATGGCCCCGGTATAAAGGTGCGTGGCCCCTTTAAGGGGCGGGGCAAAGGACACGCCCACCCCCCAAAAAACCGGGAAACCCCGCCCACAATTCACTGACATGGCCCTGTTCTAAAGGAGCGCTGGCCCTTTAAGAGAAGAGAAAACCCCACCCACAATTCACAGACACGCCCCCATTTTAAAGGAGCGCTGGCCCTTTAAGGGGTGGGGCAAAAGGACACGCCCACCCCCCAAAAAACCGGGAAACCCCGCCCACAATTCACAGGCACGCCCCCATTTTAAAAGAGCACTGGCCCTTTAAGGGGAGGAGTGGAGAGACACGCCCACCTCCCAAAATTGAGGAAAGCCCCGCCCACAATTCACAGACACGCCCCCATTTTAAAGGAGCGCTGGCCCTTTAAGGGGAGGAGTGGAGGGACACGCCCACCTCCCAAAATTGAGGAAAGCCCCACCCACAATTCACAGACACGCCCCCATTTTAAAGGTGCGCTGGCCCTTTAAGAGAGGAGAAAACCCCACCCACAATTCACAGACACGCCCCCATTTTAAAAGAGCCCTGGCCCTTTAAGAGAGGAGAAAACCCCGCCCACAAGTCACTGACATGGCCCCATTTTAAAGGAGCGCTGGCCCTTTAAGAGAAGAGAAAACCCCGTCCACAATTCACAGACACGCCCCCATTCTAAAAGAGCGCTGGCCCTTTAAGAGAGGAGAAAACCCCGCCCACAATTCACAGACATGGCCCTGTTCTAAAGGAGCGCTGGCCCTTTAAGAGAGGAGTGGAGGGACACGCCCACCTCCCAAAATTGAGGAAAACCCCGCCCACAATTCACAGACACACCCCTGTTCTAAATGATCGCTGGCCCTTTAAGAGAGGAGAAAACCCCGCCCACAATTCACAGACACACCCCCATTTTAAAAGAGCGCTGGCCCTTTAAGGGGCGGGGCAAAAGGACACGCCCACCTCCCAAAAATGGGAAACCCCGCCCAGAAGTGCCAGACACGGCCCTGTTATAAAGGTGCGCTGGCCCTTTAAGAGAAGAGAAAACCCCACCCACAATTCACAGACACGGCCCTGTTCTAAATGAGTGCTGGCCCTTTAAGGGGAGGAGTGGATAGACACGCCCACCTCCCAAAATTGGGGAAACCCCACCCACAATTCACAGACAGGTCCCTTTTATAAAGGTGCGTGGCCCCTTTAAGAAAGGGAAAAACCCCGCCCACAAGTCCCAGACACGCCCCGTTCTAAATAAGCGCTGGCCCTTTAAGAGAGGAGAAAACCCCGCCCACAATTCACAGACACGCCCCCATTTTAAAGGAGCGCTGGCCCTTTAAGGGGCGGGGCAAAAGAACACGCCCACCCCCCAAAAACGGGGGGAACTCCACCCACAATTCACTGACATGGCCCCAGTATAAAGGTGCGCTGGCCCTTTAAGAGAGGAGAAAACCCCGCCCACAATTCACTGACATGGCCCCATTTTAAAGGAGCGCTGGCCCTTTAAGAGAGGAGAAAACCCCGCCCACAATTCACAGACACGCCCCCATTTTAAAGGAGTGCTGGCCCTTTAAGAGAAAACCCCGCCCACAATTCACTGACACGCCCCCATTTTAAAGGAGTGCTGGCCCTTTAAGAGAAAACCCCGCCCACAATTCACAGACACGCCCCCATTTTAAAGGAGTGCTGGCCCTTTAAGAGAAAACCCCGCCCAAAATTCACAGACACGGCCCCATTTTAAAGGAGTGCTGGCCCTTTAAGAGAAAACCCCGCCCACAATTCACAGACACGCCCCCATTCTAAAGGAGCCCTCCCCCAAATTTTGGGGTTCACTCCCCAAAAATTTTGGCTTCCCCCCTCCCCATATCCCGGCTTCCCCCTCCAAATTTTGGGTTCCCCCACCCCACCACCCAAATTTTGGGCTCCTTCCCCAAATTTCACGTCCCCCCCCACCAAATTCCGGGGATGCCCCCCCCCAAAATTTGGGTTCCCTCCCCAAATTTTGGGCCAATCTGGGGTTCCCCTCCCCTCCCAAAATCCCGGATCCCCCCGCAAAACCCGAATTTTGGGATCCCCCCCCCATTTTGGTTTCCCCCCCAAATCCCAGATCCCCCCAAAAATTTTGGGTTTCGTCCCCCAAATTTCAGGGTTCCCCCTGGAAAATCCCAGATCCCCCCAAAAATTTAGAGTTTCCTCCGCTCCAAATTTTGAGGTTCTCCCCCCAAATTTCCAAATTCGCCCCTCAAATTTCGTTCTACCACCCCCAAATTTCAGGGTTCCCCCCCAAATTTTGGTTTCAAACCCCAAATTTTTGGGTTCCTCCCCAAAAAACCACTTTTCCCCCCAAATTTGGGGTTCCCTCCCCAAATCCCATTTCCCCTGCAAATTTCGGGTTCCTTCCCCAAATCCCGGATTCCCCGTCCAAAATTTGGGTTCCCTCCCCAAATTTCAGGTTCCCCCCCAAAATCCCAAGTTCTACCCCTCCAAATCCCAGGTTCTCCCACAAATTTTGGATTCTCCCCCAAATTTTGGGTTCCCCCCCTCCAAATTCTGGGTTCCCACCTCCAAATCCCAGGTTCCTCCCCAAATTTCGGTTTCCCCCCCAAATTTCTGGTTTCCCCCCAGATTTTGGTTTCCCCCCCTCAAATGCCATTTCCCCCCTCAAATTTCGGTTTGCCCCCAAATTTCCCCCCCCAAATTTCGGTATTTCCCCCCAGATTTCAGTATTTCCCCCCAAATTTCAGTATTTCCCCCCAAATTTCGGCATTCCCCCCCAAATTTCGGCATTCCCTCCCCAAATTCCGGCATTCCCCCCCAAATTTCAGTATTTCCCCCCAAATTTCGGTATTTCCCCCCAAATTTCAGTATTTCCCCCCAAATTTCGGTATTCCCCCCCAAATTTCGGTCTTTTCCCCCAAATTTCAGTATTTCCCCCCAAATTCTGGTATTTCCCCCCAGATTTCGGTGTTTCCCCCCAAATTTCGGTATTTCCCCCCCAATTTTTGGCATTCCCCCCCAAATTTCAGTATTTCCCCCAGATTCCGGTATTCCCCCCCAGATTTCAGTATCTCTCCCCCAAATTCCGGCACTCCCCCCAAATTCCGGCATTCCCCCCAAATTTCAGTATTTCCCCCCAAATTCCAGCATTCCCCCCCAAATTCTGGCATTCCCCCCAAATTCCGGCACTCCCCTCATTTCCTGCACTCCCCCCAAATTCCAGCACTCCCCCCAAATTCCGGCACTCCCCCCAAATTCCGGTATTCCCCCCCAAATTTCAGTATCTCCCCCCAAATTCCGGCATTCCCCCCATTTCCGGCACTCCCCCCATTTCCAGCACTCCCCCCAAATTCCGGCATTCCCCCCAAATTTCAGTATTTCCCCCTAAATTTCAGTATTTCCCCCCAAATTCCGGCACTCCCCCCATTTCCAGCACTCCCCCCAAATTCCGGCATTCCCCCCAAATTCCGGCATTCCCCCCAAATTTCAGTATTTCCCCCTAAATTTCAGTATTTCCCCCCAAATTCCGGCACTCCCCCCATTTCCGGCATTCCCCCCAAATTCCGGCATTCCCCCAGATTCGGGCATTCCCCCAAATTCCGGCACTCCCCCCAAATTCCGGCGTTCCCCCCAAATTCCAGCATTCCCCCAAATTCCGGCATTCCCCCCAAATTCCGGCATTCCCCCCAAATTTCGGCATTCCCCCCCAAATTCCGGCACTCCCCCCAAATTCCGGCACTCCCCCCATTTCTGGCACTCCCCCCAAATTCCAGCATTCCCCCCATTTCCGGCACTCCCCCCAAATTCCGGCCTTCCCCCCAAATTCCGGCACTCCCCCCAAATTCCGGCACTCCCCCCAAATTCCGGCATTCCCCCCAAATTCCGGCGTTCCCCCCAAATTCCGGCATTCCCCCCAAATTCCGGCGTTCCCCCCAAATTCCGGCATTCCCCCCAAATTCCGGCACTCCCCCCATTTCCAGCATTCCCCCCATTTCCAGCACACCCCCCAAATTCTGGCACTCCCCCCATTTCCGGCCTTCCCCCCAAATTCCAGCATTCCCCCCATTTCCAGCATTCCCCCCAAATTCCAGCACTCCCCCCAAATTCCGGCATTCCCCCCAAATTCCGGCATTCCCCCCAATTCCGGCATTCCCCCCCAATTCCGGCATTCCCCCAAATTCCGGCACACCCCCCAAATTCCGGCATTCCCCCCAAATTCCAGCACTCCCCCCAAATTCCGGCATTCCCCCCAAATTCCGGCATTCCCCCCAAATTCCGGTATTCCCCCAAATTCCGGCATTCCCCCCAAATTCCGGCCTTCCCCCCATTTCCAGCATTCCCCCCAAATTCCGGCGTTCCCCCCATTTCCAGCATTCCCCCCAAATTCCGGCATTCCCCCCAAATTCCGGCACACCCCCCAAATTCCGGCATTCCCCCCAAATTTCAGTATTTCCCCCCAAATTTCAGTATTTCCCCCCAAATTCCGGCACTCCCCCCAAATTGCGGCACTCCCCCCAAATTCCAGTATTCCCCCCCATTTCCGGCACTCCCCCCAAATTCCGGTATTCCCCCCCATTTCCGGCATTCCCCCCCAAATTCCGGCACTCCCCCCAAATTCCAGCATTCCCCCCAAATTCCGGCATTCCCCCCATTTCCAGCACACCCCCCAAATTCCAGCATTCCCCCCAAATTCCGGCATTCCCCCCATTTCCAGCACACCCCCCAAATTCCGGCATTCCCCCCAAATTCCGGCATTCCCCCCAAATTCCGGCATTCCCCCAAATTCCAGCACTCCCCCCAAATTCCGTCACTCCCCCCAAATTCCGTCACTCCCCCCAAATTCCGGCACTCCCCCCAAATTCCGGCATTCCCCCAAATTCCAGCACTCCCCCCATTTCCGGCACTCCCCCCCATTTCCAGCATCCCCCAATTCCCGGCCGGTTCTGGGGCGCCGCTCACCCTCCTCGCTCAGCGCCTCGGGGCTGGACTCGGACTCGGAGCTCGTGGCCGCCTCCTTGAGCCACTTTTTCCTCTTTTTGGGGGGCGGCTCCGCCTTCACTTTGGGGGGTTTGGGTTTGGGTCTGGGGGGCGCGGGGGGGGCGCGGGGGGGCGCGGGGGGCGGCGCGGGGGGGGGCGGGGCGGGTCTCTCGGCCCTCGGCGCCCGCTCCGTTTTGGGGTTCTTTTCGGCTTTTTGGGGTTTCTCGGCGGGCTCGGGCCGGGCCGGGGGAGGGGCTCTGGGGGCGCTGGGCTTGGGGTGGGCGTGGCGCCTGGGGGGAGGGGCGAGAGAGAGAAGGGGGAGGGGTTAGAGGGGGCGTGGCCACGGGTGCGCCCGCAGGTGTGCCCAGGTGTGCTCAGGTGTGGCCACAAGTGTGCCCAGGTGTGCCCAGGTGTGCCCAGGTATGCCCAGGTGTGCCCAAAAGTGTGCCCAGGTGTGCTCAGGTGTGCCCACAAGTGTGCCCAGGTGTGCCCACAGCTGTGCCCAGGTGTGCCCAGGTATGCCCAGGTGTGCCCAAAAGTGTGCCCAGGTGAGCCCAGGTGTGCCCACAAGTGTGCCCAGGTGTGCTCAGGTATGCCCAGGTGTGGCCACAAGTGTGCCCAGGTGTGCCCAGGTATGCCCAGGTGTGCCCAAAAGTGCCCAAAAGTGTGCCCAGGTGCGCCCAAGTGTGCCCAGGTGTGGCCACAGATGTCCCCAGGTGAGCCCAGGTGAGCTCAGGTGAGCTCAGGTGTGCCCACAAGTGTGCCCAGGTGTGCCCAGGTGTGCCCAAAAGTGTGCCCAGGTGTGGCCAAGTGCGCCCAGGTGTGCCCAAAAGTGTGCCCAGGTGTGGCCAAGTGTGCCCAGGTGTGCCCAGAAGTGTGCCCAGGTGCACCCAGGTGTGCCCAAAAGTGTGCCCAGGTGTGCCCAGGTGTGCTCAGGTGAGCGCATGTGTGCCCAAAAGTGTGCCCAGGTGTGCTCAGGTGTGCCCACAGGTGTCCCCAGGTGAGCTCAGTTGTGCCCAGCTGTGCCCAGGTGTCCCCGTGTACCCCCAGCTATGCCCAGGTGTCCCCAGGTGTGCTCAGGTGTGCCCAGGTGTGTCCCCAGGTGCTGCCAGGTGCCTCCAAATGTGTCCCCAGAGGTGCCACCAGGTGTGCCCAGGTATGTCCCCAGGTGTGCCCAGGGCTGTCCCCATGTCCCCCCAGGTGTCTCCAGCTGTGCCCAGGTGTGCTCAGGTGTGTCCCCATGTCCCCCCAGCTGTGCCCAGGTGTATTCCCAGCTCTGCCCAGGTGTGTCCCCATGTTCCCCCAGCTGTGCCCAGCTGTGCCTAGGTGCCCCCAGGTGTGCCCAGGTGTATTCCCAGCTGTGCCCAGGTGCCCCCAGGTGTGCCCAGGTGCCCCCAGGTGTGCCCAGGTGTATTCCCAGGTGTCCCCAGGTGCCCCCAGGTGTGCCCAGGTGTATTCCCAGGTGTGCCCAGCTGTGCCCAGGTGCCCCCAGGTGTGCCCAGGTGTGTCCCCAGGTGTGCCCAGGTGTGCCCAGCAGTGCCCAGGTGTATTCCCAGCTCTGCCCAGGTGTGCCCCCATGTCCCCCCAGCTGTGCCTATGTCCCCTCAGCTGTCCCCATGTCCCCCCAGCTGTGCCCAGCTGTATTTCCAGGTGTCAGGTGTGCCCAGGTGTGCCCAGGTGTATTCCCAGGTGTCCCCAGCTGTGCCCAGGTGTATTCCCAGCTCTGCCCAGGTGTGTCCCCATGTTCCCCCAGCTGTGCCCAGCTGTGCCTAGGTGTCCCCAGGTGTGCCCAGGTGTATTCCCAGGTGTGCCCAGCTGTGCCCAGGTGCCCCCAGGTGTGCCCAGGTGTGTCCCCAGGTGTGCCCAGGTGTGTCCCCAGCTGTGCCCAGGTGTGCCAGCCGTACCTGAGTGCCAGCGGGCGGTGCCAGGGTTTCCGGGAGCAGACCCTCACGTAATCCTTCTTGTTGACGTTCTCCAGGAACTTCACGTAGAGCCGCTGGTACCGGTGCTTGGCATCCCCAAAATACCCCAGGTACTGCGGGGGGGGCAGAGGGGGTCAGGGCACCCCAAAATCCCAAAAATCCACCCCAAAATACCCAAAATCCACCCTAAAATCCCAAAAATCCACCCCAAAATACCCCAAATCCACCCTAAAATCCCAAAAATCCACCCCAAAATCCCCCAAAATCCACCCAGGTACCCCCAGGTTTTGGTGCTCAGCGTCCCCAAAATATCCCAGGTACTGCGGGGGGGGGGGCACAGAGGGGGTCAGGGCACCCCAAAATCCTCAGCGCCCCAAAATCCCAAAAATCCACCCCAAAATCCACCCCAAAACCACCCCAGAATAACCAAAAAACCTCAAAAATCCACCCCAAAATCCACCCAGGTTCCTCCAGGTTTTGGTGCTTGGCATCCCCAAAATATCCCAGGTACTGCGGGGGGGCACAGAGGGGGTCAGGGCACCCCAAAATCCTCAGCGCCCCAAAATCCCAAAAATCCACCCCAAAATCCCACAAATTCACCCCAGAATCCTCAAAAATCCCCCCAAAACCACCCAGGTTCCCCCAAGTTTTGGTGCTCGGTGTCCCCAAAATATCCCAGGTACTGCGGGGGGGGGCACAGAGAGGGTCAAGGGCACCCCAAAATCCCAAAAATCCACCCCAAAATACCCAAAATCCACCCTAAAATCCCAAAAATCCACCCCAAAATCCTCAGCGCCCCAAAATCCCAAAAATCCACCCCAAAATACCCCAAATCCACCCCAGAATACTCAAAATCCTCAAAAATCCACCCCCAAAATCAATCCCAAATATACCCAAAAATCCACCCCAAAAGCCCCAAAATCCACTCCAAAATCCTCCCAAAAATCCACCCCAAAATACCCAAAAATCCACCCCAAAAGCCCCAAAATCCACCCAGGTTCCCCCAGGTTTTGGTGCTCGGTGTCCCCAAAATATCCCAGGTACTGCGGGGGGGGACAGAGGGAGTCAGGGCACCCCAAAATCCTCAGCGCCCCAAAATCCCAAAAATCCACCCCAAAATCCACCCCAAAATGCCCAAAAAACCTGAAAAATCCACCTCAAAATCCCAAAAATCCATCCCAAAATCTTCAAAAATCCACCCCCAGAATCCCCAAAAATCCACCTCCAAATCCACCCCAAAATCCCCAAAATCCACCACAAAATCCACCCAAAATCCTCAAAAATCCACCCCAAAACCCACCCAAAATCCCAAAAATCCATCCCAAAATCCCCAAAAATTCTTGGCATTTTTTGGGTAAAAAATCTCAGATTTCAGGGTCACACCCCAGGTTTGGGGCGGGGTTTTCCAGCCCAGGGTTATCCCCACGGGTTTGGGGATTTTTTTGGGGTGCCCCGGGTGTTTTTTGGGGTCCCCCCAGTTTTTGGGGTGCCCCAAAATTGGGGAGAGGTCCCAAATCCTCCATTTTTAGGGAAATCCCAATGATTTTTGGGGGAAAATCTCAGATTTCAGGGTCACACCCCAAGTTTGGGGCGGGGTTTTCCACCCCAGGGTTATCCCCACGGGTTTGGGGATTTTTTTGGGGTGTCCCCGGTATTTTTTGGGGTGTCCCCGGTATTTTTTGGGGTGTCCCGGGTGTTTTTGGGGTGCCCCAAAATTGGGGAGAGGTCCCAAATCCTCCATTTTTAGGGAAATCCCAATGATTTTTGGGGGAAAATCTCAGATTTCAGGGTCACACCCCAGGTTTGGGGCGGGGTTTTCCAGCCCAGGGTTATCCCCACAGGTTTGTGGATTTTTTTGGGGTGTCCCCGGTATTTTTCGGGGTGTCCCGGGTGTTTTTGGGGTGCCCTAGAGTTTTTGGGGTGCCCCAAAATTGGGGAGAGGTTCCAAATCCTCCATTTTTAGTAAAATCCCCATGATTTTTGGGGAAAATCTCAGATTTCAGGGTCACACCCCATGTTTGGGGCGGGGTTTTCCAGCCCAGGGTTATCCCCACGGGTTTGGGGATTTTTTTGGGGTGTCCCCGGTATTTTTTGGGGTGTCCCCGGTATTTTTCGGGGTGCCCGAGAGTTTTTGGGGTGCCCCAAAATTGAGGAGAAGTCCCAAATCCTCCATTTTTAGTAAAATCCCCATGATTTTTGGGGGAAAATCTCAGATTTCAGGGTCACACCCCAAGTTTGGGGCGGGGTTTTCCAGCCCAGGGTTATCCCCACAGGTTTGGGGATTTTTTTGGGGTGTCCCCGGTATTTTTCGGGGTGTCCCGGGTGTTTTTGGGGTCCCCCCAGTTTTTGGGGTGCCCCAAAATTGAGGAGAGGTCCCAAATCCTCCATTTTTAGTAAAATCCCCATGATTTTTTGGGGAAAATCTCAGATTTCAGGGTCACGCCCCATGTTTGGGGTGGGGTTTTCCAGCCCAGGGTTATCCCCACGGGTTTGGGGATTTTTTTGGGGTGTCCCCGGTATTTTTCGGGGTGTCACGGGTGTTTTTGGGGTGCCCTAGAGTTTTTGGGGTGCCCCAAAATTGGGGAGAAGTCCCAAATCCTCCATTTTTAGTAAAATCCCAATGATTTTTGGGGGAAAATCTCAGATTTCAGGGTCACACCCCAGGTTTGGGGCGGGGTTTTCCAGCCCAGGGTTATCCCCACGGGTTTGGGGATTTTTTGGGGTGTCCCCGGTATTTTTTGGGGTGTCCCCGGTATTTTTTGGGGTCCCCCCAGTTTTTGGGGTGCCCCAAAATTGAGGAGAGGTCCCAAATCCTCCATTTTTAGGGAAATCCCAATGATTTTTGGGGGAAAATCTCAGATTTCAGGGTCACACCCCATGTCTTGGGCGGGGTTTTCCACCCCAGGGTTATCCCCACGGGTTTGGGGATTTTTTTGGGGTGTCCCCGGTATTTTTCGGGTGTTTTTGGGGTGCCACTCACGTTGCTGGTGGCGCAGAACTGCCGCTGCCCGTCCTTGATCTCGGGGGTGAATTTCTGCAGCAGCGCCTTCTGCACCCGCCAGATGGGCGGCGGCTCCCGGCCCGTCTGCAGCGCCAGCTGGGGAGACGGGGGTCAGCGCCCCGAAATCCGACCCAAATCCGCCCAAATCCACCCCAAAATCCGACCCAAATCCGCCCAAATCCATCCCTATATCATCCCCAAAATCCGACCCAAATCCGCCCAAATCCGACCCAAAATCCGACCCAAATCCGCCCAAATCCACCCCAAAATCCACCCCAAATCTGCCCAAATCCATCCCTATATCATCCCCAAAATCCGCCCCAAATCTGCCCAAATCTGACCCAAAATCTGACCCAAATCCGCCCAAATCCATCCCTATATCATCCCCAAAATCCGCCCCAAATCTGCCCAAGTCTGACCCAAAACTGCCCAAACCCACCCCAAATTCATCCCAAAATCAACCCCAAAATCCGACCCAAATCTGCCCCAAATTCATCCCAATATCCACCCCAAAATCCGACCCAAATCCGCCCAAATCCACCCCAAAATCCGACCCAAATCCGCCCAAATCCACCCCAAAATCCACCCCAAATCTGCCCAAATCCATCCCTATATCATCCCCAAAATCCACCCCAAATCTGCCCAAGTCTGACCCAAAACTGCCCAAACCCACCCCAAATTCATCCCAAAATCCACCCCAAAATCCGCCCTAAATCCGCCCCAAAATCAACCCCAAATTCATCCCTAAATCAACCCCCAATTCATCCCTAAATCCACCCCAAAATCTGACCCAAATCTGCCCCAAATTCATCCCAAAATCCACCCCAAAATCCAAACCAAATCTGACCCAAAACTGCCCAAACCACCCCAAATTCATCCCTAAATCAACCCCAAATTCATCCCAAATTCATGCCAAAATCCGCCCCAAATCTGCCCAAATCTGCCCCAAAACTGCCCAAACCCACCCCAAAGTCATCCCAAATTCATCCCTACATCAACCCCAAAATCTGACCCAAATCTGACCCAAAACTGCCCAAACCACCCCAAATTCATCCCAAAATCAACCCCCAAATCCGACCCAAATCTGCCCAAATCTGACCCAAAACTGCCCAAACCACCCCAAATTCATACCAAAATCAACCCCCAAATCCGACCCAAATCTGCCCAAATCTGACCCAAAACTGCCCAAACCCACCCCAAATTCATCCCTAATCTGCCCCAAAATCAACCCCAAATTCATCCCAAAATCAACCCCAAAATCTGCCCCAAATCCGCCCAAATCTGACCCAAATTCACCCCAAATTCATCCCAAAATCCACCCCAAAATCTCACCCAAATCTGCCCAAACCCACCCCAAATTCATCCCTAAATCAAACAATCCATCCCAAATCCACCCCAAACCTGCCCCAAAATCAACCCCAAATCCATCCCAATTTCACCCAATCTGCCCAAAATCCACTCCAAATCCACCCCAAATCCACCCCAAATCCATCCAGTTCAATCCCAGTTAAACCCCAGTTCAATCCCAGTTAAACCCCAGTTCAATCCCAGTTAAACCCCAGTTCAATCCCAGTTCAACACCAGTTCAACCCTAATTCCTCATGCAGTCCCTCCCAGTGACTCCCAGTTCCTTTCCCAATGCCATGTCCTGACTCCCAGTCCCTCCCAGTCCCTCCCAGTCCCTCCCAGTCCGTCCCAGTCTCACCTTGAGGGCGGGGATATCCTCCACCCTGACCACGAACTCGTCCCTCTCCCGGAAGATTCCCTCTCCCCAGTGACTCCCAGTCCATCCCAGTGACTCCCAGTTTATCCCAGTCCATCCCAGTGACTCCCAGTCCCTCCCAGTCCATCCCAGTCCCTCCCAGTCCCACCCAGTCCGTCCCAGTCTCACCTTGAGGGCGGGGATATCCTCCACCCTGACCACGAACTCGTCCCTCTCCCGGAAGATTCCCTCTCCCCAGTGCTCCCAGTCCCTCCCAGTCCATCCCAGTGACTCCCAGTCCATCCCAGTCCATCCCAGTCCATCCCAGTCCGTCCCAGTCTCACCTTGAGGGCGGGGATATCCTCCACCCTGACCACGAACTCGTCCCTCTCCCGGAAGATTCCCTCTCCCCAGTGCTCCCAGTCCCTCCCAGTCCATCCCAGTGACTCCCAGTCCATCCCAGTCCATCCCAATCCGTCCCAGTCCGTCCCAGTCTCACCTTGAGGGCGGGGATATCCTCCACCCTGACCACGAACTCGTCCCTCTCCCGGAAGATTCCCTCTCCGCCGCTCTCCTCCTCGTCGCTGGTGTCCCCGCACACGGCGGCCGTGCCCTGCTTCTGCGCCAGGTGCAGCGGCCGCTCCGGCGGCTCCGGCGGCTCCGGCGGCTCCGGCGGCTCCGGCGACCCCCGGGGGGGGCTCGGGGACCCCCCGGCCCCGGGCGGGGACCCCGGGGGCGCCGCGGGGGGAGGGGGCGGCTCGGGCTGGGGGGGCTCCGGGGGCGCGGGGGGAGGGGGCGGGGGGGGATCCTCCGGCGGGGGGGCGGCTGTGGGGGGGGAAAGAGAGTTAGACAGGTCCTGGAAGGGGCATGGGAAACACGGGCAGGTCCTGGAAGGGGCATGGGAAACACTGCAGGGCCATGGGAAACACGGACAGGTCCTGGAAGGGGTATGGGAAACACTGCAGGTCCATGGGAAACACGGACAGGTCCTCGAAGGGTCATGGGAAACACTGGCAGGTCCTGGAAGGGGTATGGGAAACACTGGCAGGTCCTGGAAGGGGCATGGGAAACACTGGTAGGTCCTGGAAGGGGTATGGGAAACACTGGCAGGTCCTGGAAGATCCCTATGAATGAATGGCAGGCCCCTAGGAACCCCTGGCAGGTCCTGGAAGGTCCCTATGAATGAATGGCAGGTCCCTATGAAGCCCTGGCAGGTCGCTATGAACTCTGGCAGGTCCTGGCAGGTCCCTATATAGCTCCTGGGGGGGCTCCGGGGGCGCGGGGGGAGGGGGCGGGGGGGGATCCTCCGGCGGGGGGACGGCTGTGGGGGGGGAAAGAGAATTAGACAGGTCCTGGAAGGGGTATGGGAAACACGGGCAGGTCCTGGAAGGGTCATGGGAAACACTGGCAGGTCCATGGGAAACACGGACAGGTCCTGGAAGGGGCATGGGAAACACTGCAGGTCCATGGGAAACACGGACAGGTCCTGGAAGGGTCATGGGAAACACTGCAGGTCCATGGGAAACACGGACAGGTCCTGGAAGGGTCATGGGAAACACTGGCAGGTCCTGGAAGGGGTATGGGAAACACTGGTAGGTCCTGGAAGGGGTATGGGAAACACGGGCAGGTCCTGGAAGGGTCATGGGAAACACGGGCAGGTCCTGGAAGGGGTATGGGAAACACGGGCAGGTCCTGGAAGATCCCTATGAATGAATGGCAGGCCCCTAGGAACCCCTGGCAGGTCCTGGAAGATCCCTATGAATGAATGGCAGGTCCCTATGAATCAATGGAAGGTCCTGGAAGATCACCATGAAGCCCTGGAAGGTCCCTATGAATCAATGGAATGTCCCTATGAACCCCTGGAAGGTCCCTATGAATCAATGGAAGGTCCTGGAAGGTCCCTATGAAGCCCTGGCAGGTCCCTATGAAGCCCTGGCAGGTCGCTATGAACTCTGGCAGGTCCTGGCAGGTCCCTATATAGCTCCTGGGGGGGCTCCGGGGGCGTGGGGGGAGGGGGCGGGGCGGGATCCTCCGGCGGGGGGGCGGCTGTGGGGGGGAAAGAGAGTTAGACAGGTCCTGGAAGGGGTATGGGAAACACGGGCAGGTCCTGGAAGGGGTATGGGAAACACGGGCAGGTCCTGGAAGGGTCATGGGAAACACGGGCAGGTCCTGGAAGGGGCATGGGAAACACAGGCAGGACCTGGAAGGGGTATGGGAAACACTGGCAGGTCCTGGAAGGGGTATGGGAAACACGGGCAGGTCCTGGAAGGGCCATGGGAAACACGGGCAGGTCCTGGAAGGGGCATAGGAAACACTGGCAGGTCCTGGAAGGGGTATGGGAAACACGGGCAGGTCCTGGAAGGGGCATAGGAAACACTGGCAGGTCCTGGAAGGGTCATGGGAAACACGGGCAGGTCCTGGAAGGGGTATGGGAAACACGGGCAGGTCCTAGAAGATCCCTATGAATGAATGGCAGGCCCCTAGGAACCCCTTGCAGGTCCTGGAAGATCCCTATGAATGAATGGCAGGTCCCTATGAATCAATGGAAGGTCCTGGAAGATCACCATGAAGCCCTGGAAGGTCCCTATGAATCAATGGAATGTCCCTATGAACCCCTGGAAGGTCGCTATGAATCAATGGAAAGTCCTGGAAGATCACCATGAAGCCCTGGAAGGTCCCTATCAATCAATGGAAGGTCCTGGAAGGTCACCATGAAGCCCTGGAAGGTCCCTATGAACCCCTGGCAGGTCCCTATGAAGCCCTGGCAGGTCGCTATGAACTCTGGCAGGTCCTGGCAGGTCCCTATATAGCTCCTGGGGGGGCTCCGGGGGCGTGGGGGGAAGCGGCGGGGGGGGATCCTCCGGCGGGGGGGCGGCTGTGGGGGGGGAAAGAGAGTTAGACAGGTCCTGGAAGGGGTATGGGAAACACTGGCAGGTCCTGGAAGGGGTATGGGAAACACGGGCAGGTCCTGGAAGGGGCATGGGAAACACGGGCAGGTCCTGGAAGGGGCATGGGAAACACTGGCAGGTCCTGGAAGATCCCTATGAATGAATGGCAGGTCCCTATGAATCAATGTCAGGTCCTGGAAGGTCCCTATGAATCAATGTCAGGTCCTGGAAGGTCCCTATGAACCCCTGGAAGGTCCCTATGAATCAATGGAAGGTCCTGGAAGATCCCTATGAATGAATGGAATGTCCCTGTGAATCAATGGCAGGTCCTGGAAGGTCCCTATGAACCCCTGGAAGGTCCCTATGAATCAATGGCAGGTCCTGGAAGGTCCCTATGAACCCCTGGAAGGCCCCTATGAACCCCTGGCAGGTCCTGGAAGGTCCCTATGAACCCCTGGCAGGTCCCTATGAATCAATGTCAGGTCCTGGAAGGTCACCATGAACCTCCAAAATGTCTCTATGAACCCCTGGCAGGTCCTGGAAGGTCCCTATGAACACCTGGAGACTCTCTATGAATCCTGGCAGATCCCCATGAAGCCATGGCAGGTCCTGGAAGGTCACCATGAACCCCTGCAAGGTCCTGGAAGCTCACTATGAACTCCTGGAAGGTCACCATGAACCCCTGGCAGGTCCTGGAAGGTCACCATGAACCCCTGGAAAGTCCCTATGAATCCATGGGAGGTCCTGGAAGGTCCCTATGAATCAATGGAAGGTCACTATGAACCCCAGGATGGTCCTGGAAGGTCACCATGAACCCCTAGAAGGTCCTGGAAGGACTCTATGAAACCCTGGAGGCTGCTGATGGGTCCTGGAAGGTCCCTATGAAGCCCTGGCAGGTCCTGGCAGCTCCCTGTGAGCTCCTAGATGGTCCTGGAAGGTCTCTATGCACCTATAAAAGGTCTTGGCAGCTCCCTATGAACCCCTGGAGGCTGTTCATGGGTCCTGGAAGATCCCTATGAACCCCTGGAGGCTGTTCATGGGTCCTGACAGATCCCTATGAACCCCTGGCAGGTCTCTACAAGCCCGTGGAAGGTCTCTGTGAACTCCTGGCAGGTCCCTATGAGCCCCTGGCAGGTCCTGGAAGGTCCCTATGGATTCCTGGAGGCTGTTTATGGGTCCTGGCAGGTCCATATGAACCCCTGGCAGCTCCTGGAATGTCCCTATGAACCCCTGGAAGATCCTGGAAGGTCCCTATGAACTCCTGCAAGGTCCTGGCAGCTCCCTATGAACCCCTGGAGGCTGTTTATGGGTCCTGGAAGATCCCTATGAGCCCCTGGCAGGTCTCTACAAGCCCCTGGAAGGTCTCTGTGAACTCCTGGCAGGTCTCTACAGGCCCGTGGATGGTCCTGGAAGGTCACTATGAACCCTTGGTCACTCTCCATGGGTCCTGGAAGGTCTCTATCAACCTTTGGTCACTCTCCATGAGTCCTGGAAGGTCTCTATCAGCCTTTGGTCACTCTCCATGAGTCCTGGAAGGTCACTATGAACCCTTGGTCACTCTCCATGGGTCCTGGAAGGTCTCTATGAACCCTTGGTTGCTCTCCATGGGTCCTGGCAGCTCCCTAGGAACCCCTGGCAGGTCTCTACAAGCCCCTGGAAGGTCCTGGAAGGTCCCTATGAACCCCTGGAGGCTGTTTATGGGTCCTGGTCACTCTCTGTGGGTCCCTGTGAACCTCTGTCAGGTCCCAGCAGGTTCCTATGAACTCCTGCAAAGTCCTGGAAGGTTTCTATGAACTCCTACAGGTTGTTTATGGGTCCTGGCAGGTCCCTATGAACCTGTCAGGTCCTGTCAGGTCTCACGTGCGCCTCGGGGGGCTCCCTGCGCTCGGGGGGCTCGTCCAGTGCCGAGATGGCCGAGCTGATGCTCTTCTGCAGGTCCTGGCAGCTCCCTAGGAACCCCTGAATGGTCCTGGAAAGTTTCTATGAACTCCTGGCAGGTCACTATGAACCCCTGGCAGGTCCTGGCAGGTCACCATGAACGCCTGGAAGGTCCCTATGACGTCTCTATGAACCCCTGGAGGCTGTTCATGGGTCCTGAAAGGTCTCTATGAGCCCCCAGCAGGTCTCTACAAGCCCGTGGATGGTCCTGGAAGGTCCCTATGAACCCCTGTAATGTTCTGGAAGGTTCTTTTGAACCCCATGGAGGCTTTTTATGGGTTCTGGAAGCTCTGTATGAACCCGTGGTCACTCTCCATGGGTCCTGGAAGGTCTCTATGAACCCTTGGTTGCTCTCTATGGGTTCTAGCAGGTCTCTATGAACCCTTGGTCACTCTCCATGGGTCCTGGAAGGTCTCTATCAACCTTTGGTCACTCTCCATGAGTCCTGGAAGGTCTCTATCAGCCTTTGGTCACTCTCCATGAGTCCTGGAAGGTCACTATGAACCCTTGGTTGCTCTCCATGGGTCCTGGAAGGTCCCTATGAATGCCTGATCGCTCTCTAAGGGTCCTGGAAGGTCCCTATGAACCCTTGGTCACTCTCCATGGGTCCTGGAAGGTCACTATGAACCCTTGGTTGCTCTCTATGGGTTCTAGCAGGTCTCTATGAACCCTTGGTCACTCTCCACGGGTCCTAGAAGGTCCCTATGAACGCCTGGTTACTCTCTATAGGTCCTGGAAGGTCCCTATGAACCTTGGTTGCTCTCTATGGGTCCTGGAAGGTCTCTATGAACCTTTGGTCACTCTCCACGAGTCCTGGAAGGTCCCTATGAACCCCTGGTCACTCTCTATGGGTCCTGGCAGGTCTCTATGAACCCTTGGTCACTCTCCATGGGTCCTGGAAGGTCTCTATGAACCCTTGGTCACTCTCCATGGGTCCTGGAAGGTCTCTATCAACCTTTGGTCACTCTCCATGAGTCCTGGAAGGTCTCTATCAGCCTTTGGTCACTCTCCATGAGTCCTGGAAGGTCACTATGAACCCTTGGTCACTCTCCATGGGTCCTGGAAGGTCTCTATGAACCCTTGGTTGCTCTCCATGGGTCCTGGCAGCTCCCTAGGAACCCCTGGCAGGTCTCTACAAGCCCCTGGAAGGTCCTGGAAGGTCCCTATGAACCCCTGGAAGGTCCTGGAATGTCTCTATGAACCCCTGGAGGCTGTTCATGGGTCCTGAAAGGTCTCTATGAGCCCCCAGCAGGTCTCTACAAGCCCGTGGATGGTCCTGGAAGGTCCCTATGAACCCCTGTAATGTTCTGGAAGGTTCTTTTGAACCCCATGGAGGCTTTTTATGGGTTCTGGAAGCTCTGTATGAACCCGTGGTCACTCTCCATGGGTCCTGGAAGGTCTCTATGAACCCTTGGTTGCTCTCTATGGGTTCTAGCAGGTCTCTATGAACCCTTGGTCACTCTCCATGGGTCCTGGAAGGTCTCTATCAACCTTTGGTCACTCTCCATGAGTCCTGGAAGGTCTCTATCAGCCTTTGGTCACTCTCCATGAGTCCTGGAAGGTCACTATGAACCCTTGGTTGCTCTCCATGGGTCCTGGAAGGTCCCTATGAATGCCTGATCGCTCTCTAAGGGTCCTGGAAGGTCCCTATGAACCCTTGGTCACTCTCCATGGGTCCTGGAAGGTCACTATGAACCCTTGGTTGCTCTCTATGGGTTCTAGCAGGTCTCTATGAACCCTTGGTCACTCTCCACGGGTCCTAGAAGGTCCCTATGAACGCCTGGTTACTCTCTATAGGTCCTGGAAGGTCCCTATGAACCTTGGTTGCTCTCTATGGGTCCTGGAAGGTCTCTATGAACCTTTGGTCACTCTCCACGAGTCCTGGAAGGTCCCTATGAACCCCTGGTCACTCTCTATGGGTCCTGGCAGGTCTCTATGAACCCTTGGTCACTCTCCATGGGTCCTGGAAGGTCTCTATGAACCCTTGGTCACTCTCCATGGGTCCTGGAAGGTCTCTATCAACCTTTGGTCACTCTCCATGAGTCCTGGAAGGTCTCTATCAGCCTTTGGTCACTCTCCATGAGTCCTGGAAGGTCACTATGAACCCTTGGTCACTCTCCATGGGTCCTGGAAGGTCTCTATGAACCCTTGGTTGCTCTCCATGGGTCCTGGCAGCTCCCTAGGAACCCCTGGCAGGTCTCTACAAGCCCCTGGAAGGTCCTGGAAGGTCCCTATGAACCCCTGGAGGCTGTTTATGGGTCCTGGTCACTCTCTGTGGGTCCCTGTGAACCTCTGTCAGGTCCCAGCAGGTTCCTATGAACTCCTGCAAAGTCCTGGAAGGTTTCTATGAACTCCTACAGGTTGTTTATGGGTCCTGGCAGGTCCCTATGAACCCGTCAGGTCCTGTCAGGTCTCACGTGCGCCTCGGGGGGCTCCCTGCGCTCGGGGGGCTCGTCCAGCGCCGAGATGGCCGAGCTGATGCTCTTCTGCAGGTCCTGGCAGCTCCCTAGGAACCCCTGAAAGGGCCTGGAAGGTCCCTATGAACCCCTGGAATGTGTCTATGGGTCCTGACAGATCCCTAGGAACGCCTGGAGGCTGTTTATGGGTCCTGGAAGATCCCTATGAGCCCCTGGCAGGTCTCTACAAGCCCCTGGAAGGTCTCTGTGAACTCCTGGCAGGTCTCTACAGGCCCATGGATGGTCCTGGAAGGTCCCTATGAACCCTTGGTCACTCTCCATGGGTCCTGGAAGGTCACTATGAACCCTTGGTTGCTCTCTATGGGTTCTAGCAGGTCTCTATGAACCCTTGGTCACTCTCCACGGGTCCTAGAAGGTCCCTATGAACGCCTGGTTACTCTCTATAGGTCCTGGAAGGTCTCTATGAACCCTTGGTCACTCTCTATGGGTCCTGGAAGGTCACTATGAACCCTTGGTTGCTCTCTATGGGTTCTAGCAGGTCTCTATGAACCCTTGGTCACTCTCCATGGGTCCTGGAAGGTCTCTATGAACCCCTGGTCGCTCTCTATGGGTCCTGGAAGGTCTCTATGAACCCTGGGTCGCTCTCTATGGGTCCTGGCAGGTCCCTATGAACCCGTCAGGTCCTGTCAGGTCTCACCGTGCGCCTCGGGGGGCTCCCTGCGCTCGGGGGGCTCGTCCAGCGCCGAGATGGCCGAGCTGATGCTCTTCTGCAGGTCCTGGTTCTTGCTGACCGAGTCCTCCTCGTCGCTGGAGAAGGAGGGCAGCGTCTCCAGGTTCCTCTTGAGCTCCTCGTCCAGGCGCTTGCAGGGCGAGGGACACGCCATCACCAGCCCGCCCTCGGCCTCGCCGCCCTCCAGGGACCCCCCCAGCACGCCGGGGCCGAAGCCGGGGGGCGGCGCCACGCCGCTTTTGGGGGGCTTGCCGGGCCCGGGGGGCGGCGGCTGCCGCTTGCCGGATTTGAGGAAGTCCAGGAAGGAGGCCATGAAGCCCGACTTCATCTCGGGCTGCTTCTCCTCGGCCTCGCGCAGCCGCTGCTGCTGCTGCTGCTGCTGCTGCTGCTGCTGCTGCGGCTGCTGCGGCGGCGGCGGCTGCGGCGGCGGCTGCGGTTTGGCGCGGCTCGGCGACGGCGGCGCCGCCTCGGCGAACGGGCCCGGAGCCACCGGGACGGAGCCGGGGATGCCGGGGACGGAGCCGGGGATGGAGCCGGGAAGCGAGGCGGGAGAGGAGTCCGGCTTGGACACGGCCAGCTTGATCTGTGGGGAGAGAAAGGGTTACTGGTTGTACTGGTTTGTACTGGGAGACATGGATCCCATGACCCCATGAAGCCCCATGGACACGGCCAGTTTGATCTGTGGGGAGAGAAAGGGTTACTGGTTATACTGGTTTGTACTGGGAGACATGGATCCCATGACCCCATGAAGCCCCATGGACACGGCCAGTTTGATCTGTGGGGAGAGAAAGGGTTACTGGTTATACTGGTTTGTACTGGGACACATTGATCCTATGACCCCATGAACCCCCATGGACACGGCCAGTTTGATCTGTGGGGAGAGAAAGGGTTACTGGTTATACTGGTTTGTACTGGGAGACATGGATCCCATGACCCCATGAACCCCCCATGGACACAGCCAGCTTGATCTGTGGGGAGAGAAAGGGTTACTGGTTATACTGGTTTGTACTGGGAGACATGGATCCCATGACCCCATGAAGCCCCATGGACACGGCCAGTTTGATCTGTGGGGAGAGAAAGGGTTACTGGTTATACTGGTTTGTACTGGGAGACATGGATCCCATGACCCCATGAACCCCCCATGGACACGGCCAGTTTGATCTGTGGGGAGAGAAAGGGTTACTGGTTGTACTGGTTTGTACTGGGAGACATGGATCCCATGACCCCATGAAGCCCCATGGACACGGCCAGTTTGATCTGTGGGGAGAGAAAGGGTTACTGGTTATACTGGTTTGTACTGGGAGACATGGATCCCATGACCCCATGAACCCCCCATGGACACGGCCAGCTTGATCTGTGAGGAGAGAAAGGGTTACTGGTTATACTGGTTTGTACTGGGACACATTGATCCATCCATGGAGACAGCCAGTTTGTTCTGTGTGAGAGAAAAGGGGTTACTGGTTATACTGGTTTGTACTGGGATACATTTATCCTATGACCCCATGAATTCCCCATGGACATGGTTAGTTTGATTTGTGAGAGAAAAGGGGTTACTGGTTATACTGGTTTGTACTGGGACACATTGATCCTATGACCCCATGAACCCCCCATGGACACGGCCAGCTTGATCTGTAGGGAGAGAGAAGGGGTTACTGGTTATACTGGTTTGTACTGGGATACATTGATCCATCCATGGACATGGCCAGTTTTTTTTGTGTGGGAGAAAAGGGGTTACTGGTTATACTGGTTTGGACTGGGATACCCTGACCCATCCATGGAGACAGCCAGCTTGACCTGGGGGAGGATGGGAGGACCCAAATTCTGGGTCATTTCGAGACCATTCCGAGCCCCCAACCCCCCAAACCCCAATTTTGGGTCATTTCGGGACCATCCCGAGCCCCCCAACCCCCAATTTTGGGTCATTTCGGGACCATTCCAAGCACACCAAACCCCAATTTTGGGTCATTTCGGGACCCTTCCAAGCACACCAAACCCCAATTTTGGGTCATTTTGGGACCCTTCCAAGCACACCAAACCCCAATTTTGGGTCATTTCGGGACCACGTGGAGCCCCCCAACCCCAAATTTGAGTCATTTCAGGACCATTCCAAGCCCCCAACCCTCCCAAACCCCAAATTTGAGTCCTTTCGGGACCATGCGGAGCACCCCAACCCCAAATTTGAGTCATTTCGGGACCATCCTGAGCCCCCCAACCCCCGATTTTGGGACATTTCGGGACCATGCGGAGCCCCCCAACCCCAAATTTGAGTCATTTCGGGACCATCCCGAGCCCCCCCAAACCCCAATTTTGGGACCTTTTGGGACCATTCTGAGCACACCAAATTTGAGTCATTTCGGGACCATTTGGAGCCCCCCAACCCCCGATTTTGGGTCCTTTCGGGACCATGCGGAGCCCCCCAACCCCAAATTTGGGTCATTTCGGGACCACGCGGAGCCCCCAAACCCCAATTTTGGGTCATTTCGGGACCATTCCGAGCACACCAAATTTGAGTCCTTTCGGGACCATTTGGAGCCCCCCAACCCCTCAATTTTGGGTCCTTTCGGGACCACGCGGAGCCCCCCAACCCCCCGATTTTGGGTCCTTTCGGGACCATTTGGAGCCCCCCAACCCCCAATTTTGAGTCCTTTTGGGACCATTCCAAGCACACCAAACCCCAATTTTGGGTCATTTTGGGACCCTTCCAAGCACACCAAACCCCAAATTTGAGTCATTTCGGGACCATCCCGAGCCCCCCAAACCCCAATTTTGGGTCATTTCGGGACCATTCCGAGCACACCAAATTTGAGTCCTTTCGGGACCATTTGGAGCCCCCCAACCCCCCATTTTGGGTCATTTCGGGACCATCCTGAGCCCCCCAACCCCAAATTTGAGTCATTTCGGGACCACGCGGAGCCCCCCAACCCCTCACCTTGAGCGGCCGCAGCGGCTCCATCCCCTCTCCGTCCTCGCCGCCCTTCTTGCCCCGGCCCCGGCCCCGGCCCCGCGGCCGCTTGGCTCCCTCGGGGAACCCGGGCGGCTCCAGGGGCCGGATCCTGGGCCGGCCCCGGGGCCGGGGGGGCCCTTCCCGCTTGGGCTTGGTGGGTTTGCGGCCGCGCTTCTTGGGCGCGGGGTGGGCGCCGGGGTGCGGGCAGAAGTCGATGTCGCCCATGGGGGTGAGCGGGGGCCGGCGGCAGCTGGAGATGAGGTCGGGCAGCAGGTCCGGGAGGCGCCGCGAGTTGAGGCGGATGTCGGCGGGCACGTCGGCTTTATCCTCGTCGTCCTCGAACTCGTACTCCTGCGCGTAGGTTTTTTTGGGGGGAGGGAAGGGGTCCCGCTTGCGCAGCAGGTGGAAGGACGAAGTTTTCAGCAGCTTTTTGGGTTTGGAGGAGCAGAAGAGAGGGGTGCTGAGAGGAGGAGGAGGGGGTTTGGGACCCCCGTCGCCGGTGCTCTGGATTAAGCCCAGCGGCTCCGCGTTCACCGTGGAGGGTAACTCGTGTTTGGGGGGCTCCAGCCCCAGCTGGGGGGGGTCCCCGGCGGCGCCCCCGTCCTGCGGGCAGAACGAGGGGTAGCTCTGCCCCATATCGTACGGAGGCGGCGCTTTCATCCCCTCGGGCCGCGCCTCCAGCCCGCCGGCGTTGGCGTTGCCTTCCTCCTCCTCCTCCTCGCTGGCCTTGGGGAAGTCCTCGGGCGGGGGTCCGAACATGTCCTCCATGCCGGGGAAGAAGCCGCGGTCCTCGTCCTGCAGCAGAGCGTCCGGGAAGCAGATGGAGGTGAGGGGCACGAAGCGCCCCTTGCCCCCCGCGGGGCTCCCCCCTTCCGAAAACTGGTCCTTGGCTTCGGGGGGCACGGCCGGGACGCCCCCCTCGGGGTCCAGCAGGTGCCCGGGCGGTCCCTGCACCCCCGCGCTCTGCCCCAGGTGCGGTTCCAAGCCCAAGGGGGGCTCCAAGAAGTCCTGGATTTCCTGGGGAGGGGGCAACACCTCCATGGAGTCGGGGGGCAGCGGCGGCGGGGCCTGGGGGTCCAGCCCTTGCGAGCGCACCTGGTGCAGGTGGGCTTCCAGCAGCAGCTGCGGGGAGGGGGCGGCCGGAGGGGCCGGGGCGGCCGAGGGGGCGGCGGGGGGCGGCGGCGGAGGGGGCGGCGGGGGCGGCATCCTCTGCTGCTCCAGCAGGTGAACGTCCAGCGGGGCTCTGCCCTTGGGCCGGCCGTGCAGCTGGCTCTGCGTGTGGGTCAGCACCGAGGGCAGCAGCGAGCCCCCCAGCTCCGGGGAGGGGTCCAGCAGGAGGTTGTGGGGCTCCAGCGGGGGTCCCTCGCCCACCAGCCGCCCGTGCTCGGGGGTTTTGGGCAGGTAGGAGTGCGGCGGCGGCGGCTGGCCCAGCTCCTTGCCGCCCGAGAGGTGCTCCGGAGGCTTCTTCAGCTCGTACGTGTCCAGCGCGGGCGGCGGCTGGTGGCCGTAGTGGACCACCGAGGTGGCCGCCACCTCGGCGCCCCCTCCTCCTCCGCTCGCCCCCCGGAATTCCTTGCCTCTCTCTGGCTTCTTCTTCTCCTTGAGCAGCGCCAGCTCCAGCGGCGCCTCCAGGTTGGAGTTGGGCCGGATGACGCTCTGCAGCTGGTACCGCTCCTCCTTGCCCAGCGCTCCCCCGTAGCCCCCCAGGGTTTTGGGGCGCTCCTCGCAGCCCCCCAGCCCCTCTCGGGGCGGGCTGGGCGCCTGCAGCAGGTGCTGGATCAGGAAATCCTCGTCCTCGCTGCGCTCCGCCGCCAGCAGCTCCGCCTCGCCTTTCGCCCCCTTGCCGAAAGCCGGGGGCGCCCCCGGCGGGGCGGGGGGCGGCTGCCGCTCCAGCCCCCCGCCCGGAGCGGCGCCGTAGCCCTGCGGGGCCATGAAGGACGGCGACAGCACCGAGCCCAGGTACTTCTGCGACTGGCCCGGCGACGCGCCGCTCTGCGGCCGGGCGGCCGGCGGCGACTGCAGCGGGCGGATGATGGGCGAGGGGCTGGAGCCCCCCAGGCCGGCGTAGGGCAGCGGCGGGCCGGGCATGGCGGGCGAGTGGCCGGTGCTGTAGGTCAGCGAGGGGCTGGCGGTGGGCAAGCCCTGCGAGGGGGCCGGGGGCCCGTAGCCCCCCGCTTGCCCTCCCTCGGGCTGGACGCCGTAGGGCAGCGCCTGCAGCTGCTCGGGCGAGTAGGTGCCGGCGCCGCTGACGCAGGGCTGCAGCCCCCCTTGGCCGCCAGCTTGCCCCCCGCCCTGGTAGCCGCCGGCCTTGCCGCCCAGGTCGCCCCCCTGCCCTCCGCTGAAGCCCCCCGCGGGCTGCGCCGCCCCCGCCAGGCTCTGGGGCGCGCCGGGCGCGCTGTAGCCGGGGGCTCCCCCCATGGCCAGCAGGCTCTGGGGCGGCTGGCCCGGCGAGTAGGCGGGCGACTGGCTGGCGATGACGGAGCTGGGCTTGGGCGTGCTGGGCGTGTAGCTGCTCTGGCACTTGGGCGTGTTGGTGGAGCGCGGCGGCTGCCGCGACGCCGAGTAGCTCTTGGACTTGCCGCCGTTGCCGCCGGCCGCGCCGCCGTTGCCCGCCGCGCCGCTGCCGGAGTAGCCGGGCGACTGGATGATGGGCCGGTAGCCCGGCTCGGGGCGCGGCGCGGCGGGCGCGGCCTTGGGCGGCTGCTGCGAGCCCTCGGAGCTGGCGGGCGACTGCTCGCCCAGCGGGCTGCAGGACAGCGGGGCGCGGTGCGCGGGCACCTGCTGGTAGGAGCCGCCGCAGCTCAGGTAGTGCTGCAGGCCCGGCGCCGGCGGCAGCTGCGGTTGCGCCGCTCCGGGCCGCTGGTAGTGCTTGATGACGCTGTCCTGCCGCGATATGGCGCGGTCGCCGCCGCCCGCCGCGTTGGCGCCGCCGAAAACGGGCGCGTTGTAGAGCTGGGGCGGCTGCTCGGCGGCGGCCAGCAGGTTGAACTGCGAGGAAGCGGGAGCCGGGCGGTACGGAGGCGTCTGGGCGGGCAGCGCCGAGCCCAGCACGGCCGAGCCCAGGCGGTCGAAGCCCAGCGAGGAGGGCACGGCGGGCTGCGCGGGTTTGATGTGCAGCAGCGGGTCGTGCGGCGACAGCAGCCCGTTGGAGCCGGGGCTGAAGGCGGCCTCGGGCAGGCTCAGCGGGGAACCCACCGGGAAGCTGCGGCCGCCGAAGGACGCCGGGTGCTGGTAGGGGCCCAGCGCCGACGAGGACGGGAAGGTGCCCGAGCCGGGAAGGGCTCCCGAGATGAAGAGTTCGGCCGGAGCTGGAGTGTGCATGGCTGCCAAGGGGGGAGAACAGCGGAGTGAGGGGGGAGACGGGGGGAACGGGGACGGGGGAGTGGGGGCACCCCGGGGTGGTGGGGGACCTGGCAGGGTAAGAGGGGACACCCCCAGGGGGAGTGGGGGCACCCAGGGATCCCATTTGGGAGGGGGGGACACCCCCAGGGGGAGTGGGGGACACCCAGGGACCCCATTTGGGGAGGGGGGGACACCCCCAGGGGGAGTGGGGGCACCCCGGGGAGTGTGGGGACCCCAGGAGGGTAAGAGGGGACACACCCAGGGGGAGTGGGGGCACCCCAGGGACCCCATTTGGGGAGTGGGGGACACCCAGGGACCCTATTTGGGGAGGGGGGGACACCCCCAGGGGGAGTGGGGGACACCCAGGGATCCCATTTGGGGAGGGGGGACACCCCCAGGGGGAGTGGGGGCACCCCGGGGTGGTGGGGGACCTGGCAGGGTAAGAGGGGACACCCCCAGGGGGAGTGGGGGCACCCAGGGATCCCATTTGGGAGGGGGGGACACCCCCAGGGGGAGTGGGGGCACCCCGGGGAGTGTGGGGACCCCGGGAGGGTAAGAGGGGACACCCCTGGGGGGAGTGGGGGACACCCAGGGATCCCATTTGGGGAGGGGGGGACACCCCCAGGGGGAGTGGGGGACACCCAGGGACCCCATTTGGGGAGGGGGGGACACCCCCAGGGGGAGTGGGGGACACCCAGGGATCCCATTTGGGGAGGGGGGGACACCCCCAGGGGGAGTGGGGGACACCCAGGGATCCCATTTGGGGAGGGGGGGACACCCCCAGGGGGAGTGGGGGACACCCAGGGACCCCATCTGGGGAGGGGGGGACACCCCCAGGGGAAGTGGGGGCACCCTGGGGAGTGAGGGGACCACATTTGGGGAGAGGGCACAGCCCTGGGGGGAACACCCAGGTACACCTGGGGACCCCATTTGGGGAGGGGGGACACCCAGGTACACCTGGGGACCCCATTTGGGGAGGGGGGACACCCAGGTACACCTGGGGACCCCATTTGGGGAGGGGGGGACACCCGGGTACACCTGGGGACCCCATTTGGGGAGGGGGGACCCCCCAAAGAAGCCCCCAGACCCACCAGTCTGCCAGGAGGGCATGCAGAACTGAGACCCCCCAGACCCGCCGGTCTGCCCAAGGGGGGGTGCAGAACTGGGACCCCCACCCCAAAGAAGCCCCCAGACTCATCAGTCTGCCAGGAGGGGAGGCAGAACTGGGACCCCCACCCCAAAGAAGCCCCCAGACCCACCAGTCTGCCAGAAGGGCGTGCGGAACTGGGACCCCCATACCAAAAAAGCCCCCAGAGCCCCCAGTCTGCCCAAGGGGGGGGTGCAGAACTGGGACCCCCAAAGAAGCCCCCAGACCCACCAGTCTGCCAGGAGGGCGTGCAGAACTGGGACTCCCAGACCCACCAGCCTGCACAGAGGGGTGCAGAACTGGGACCCCCCACCCCAAAAAGCCCCCAGACCCACCAGTCTGCCCAAGGGGGGGTGCAGAACTGGGACCCCCACCCCAAAGAAGCCCCCAGACCCATCAGTCTACTAGGAGGGCATGCGGAACTGAGACCCCCCAGACCCCCCAGTCTGCACAGAGGGGTGCAGAACTGGGACCCCCACCCCAAAGAAGCCCCCAGACCCACCGGTCTGCCCAAGGGGGGGTGCAGAACTGGGACCCCCCACCCCAAAGAAGCCCCCAGACCCACCGGTCTGCCCAAGGGGGGGTGCAGAACTGGGACCCCCACCCCAAAGAAGCCCCCAGACCCACCGGTCTGCCAGGAGGGCGTGCGGAACTGGGAGAGCAGGGACGAGGCCGAGGGGCCGGGCTGGGGTCCGCGCGACTCCAGCGCCGAGATCAGGTTCATGACGGAGGCGTCGGGGGCCGCGCCCCCCGCGTGGTGCAGCCCCGTCTCGAAGAGCCCCGACAGCCCTGGGGACATGGGACAGCTCGGGGACAGCTCGGGGACAGCTCGGGGCAGCTTGGGGACACCCTGGGGACACCCTGGGGACAGCTCGGGGACAGCGTGGGGACAGCGTGGGGACACCCTGGGGACACGGGACAGCTCGGGGACAGCTCGGGGACAGCGTGGGGACAGCGTGGGGACACCCTGGGGACACCCTGGGGACACGGGACAGCTCGGGGACAGCTCGGGGACAGCTTGGGGACACCCTGGGGACACCCTGGGGACACGGGACAGCTCGGGGACAGCTCGGGGACAGCTTGGGGACACCCTGGGGACACCCTGGGGACACGGGACAGCTCGGGGACAGCTCGGGGACACCCTGGGGACAGCCCTGGGGACACGGGACAGCTCGGGGACAGCTTGGGGACACCCTGGGGACAGCCCTGGGGACAGCTCGGGGACAGCGTGGGGACACCCTGGGGACACCCTGGGGACAGCTCGGGGACAGCTTGGGGACACCCTGGGGACAGCTCGGGGACAGCTTGGGGACACCCTGGGGACACCCTGGGGACAGCTCGGGGACACGGGACAGCTCGGGAACAGCGTGGGGACACCCTGGGGACACGGGACAGCTCGGGGACAGCTTGGGGACACTCTGGGGACAGCTTGGGGACAGCTCGGGGACACCCTGGGGACACGGGACAGCTCGGGGACAGCTTGGGGACAGTGTGGGGACAGCTCGAGAACACCCTGGGGATAGCCCTGGGGACATGGGGACAGCTCGGGGATACTGGGACAGCTTGGGGACAGCTCGGGGACAGCTTGGGGACACTTCAGGGGACACTTTGAAGATGTGGGGACACCTCGGCGTCAACTCAGGGATGTGGGGTCACCTTGGGGACACTTGGGAGACACCTTGGGGACACCCTGAGGACAGGGAGGGAATTGAGGGGACAGTTTGGGGTGACCCTGAGTGGAGCAGCCCTGGGGACACCTGGGGGACACCCTGAGGACACCCTGGGGATGTGGGGACACCTCGGGGACAGCTCAGGGATGTGGGGACACCATGAGAGTAAGGGGGAAAATGTGAGGGGAAAAGGGGGGAAATGGTAGGGGGAAAATGGGGGAAAATGTGGGGGGAAAAAGGGGAAATGTAAGGGGGTAAAAGTGAGAAATGTGAGGGGAAAAAGGGGGGAAATGTGAGGGGAAAAGGGAGAAAATGTGGGGGGAAATAGGGGAAAATGTGAGGGGAAAAGGGAGAAAATGTGAGGGAAAAAAAGGAAATGTTAGGGGGAAAAGGGGGGAAATGTGAGGGGGAAAAGGGGGGAAATGTGAGGGGAAAAGGGGGGAAATATGAAGAGAAAAAAAAAGGGAAATGTGAGGGGATAAAGAGCAGGAAGCGTGACAGAAAAAAAGAGTAAAGAATGTGAGGGGCAAAGAATGGGAAACATGAGGGGAAAATGGGTGAGAAATGAGACAACAAAGCAACAAGAAACATAAAGAGAAAAATTGGTAGGAAATGTTAGGGAAGAAAAAGTGAGACATGGAAAAGGAAAGTGTAAAACTTGAATGGACAAAATGACAAATGCATAAAAGGAAATAGCCAGAAAACTGAAGGGGAAAAGGGTGGGAAATGTGAGGGGGGGAAAAAGCAGGAAATGCAAGGGAGGAAAAAAGGGTACGAGGGGAAAATTGGAAATGTGAGGGAAGAAAACGTGGGAAAAAGAGCAGGAAATGTGAGGGGAGAAAAGGGCAGGAAATGTGAGGTGAACACTGGGAAACATGAGGGAAAAAAGGGTGGGAAATTTGAGAGGGAGAAGGGCAGAAAACGAGACAATAACGTGACAACAAATATAACAAGAAAAATTGGTGAGAAATGTTACAGGAAAAAAGATGAAAAATGTGAGAAAAAGCGTAAAACTTGAGAGAACAAAAAAAAGGGAATGCAGGAAGAATTGGTGGGAAATGTGAGGGAAAAAATGTGGGAAATGTGAGGGGAAAAGAGTGGGAAATGTGAGGAGGAAAATTGGCAGGAAACGTGAGGGGAGAAAAAGGCGGGAAATGTGAGGGGAAAAAAAAGAGTAAGAAATTTTAGAGGCAAAAAAAGTGGGAAATGTGAGGGGGAAAGGGTGGGAAATGAGAAAACAAAGCAGCAGAAAACGCAAAGAGAAAAATCAGCAGGAAACGTTAACAGCAAAAACGTAAAAAAACCCATAAATTAAAAGAAAAGTGAAAAACTTGTCAACACAAAATGGTGGCAAACACGAGGAAGGAAATAAGAAAGAAACTTGAAGGGAAAAAAGGTGGAAAATATGAGAGGAACAAATGCATGAGGGAAGAATTGGTGGGAAAGGTGAGCAGAAAAAAGTGAGAAATGTGAAGGGGCAAAGAGTGGAAATGTGAGGGGTCAAGATAGCAGAAACATGAGGGGAAGATGGCGGGTAGGATTTGGGGAAAAAGTGAGAAATGTGGGGGGAGAAGTGTGAGTGGGAAACATGAGGGGAAAAGGGTAGGAAATGGGGAAAAGCACTGGAAATGTAAGGGGAAAAAAGGCAGGGAATACTGGGAAATGTGAGGGAGAATTGGTGGCAAATGTCAGGGGAAAAAGGGGGGAAAGGGTGGGAAAAGTGAGGGGAAAAAGAGCGGGAAATGTGAGGGGAAAAAGGGCGAGTAAAATGAGGGGAAAAAGTGGGAAATGTGAGGGGGGAAAAGGTGGGAAATGTGAGGGAAAAAAGGCGGGAAACAAGGGGAGAAAAGGGAGGGAAACATGAGGGGGAAAAAGGGAGGGAAATGTGAGGGGGGAAAAAGAACCCAAAATATGAGGAGAGGAAAGGGAGGGAAAGGTGAAGGGAGAAAATGGTGATAAACGTGAGGGGAGAAAAGTGGGGGAAACGTGAGGGGAGAAAAGGATGGCAAATGTGAGGGGGAAAAAGAGTGGGAAATGTGAGGGGAAAAATGAGCAGGAAACGTGAGGGGGAAAAAAGAGCGGGAAATGTGAGGGAGAAAAAAGAGCGGGAAACGTGAGGGAGAAAAAGGGCAGGAAAAGTGAGGGGGAAAAAGGCGGGAATTGTGAGGGAGGAAAGAGCAGGAAATGTGAGAGGGAAAGGGTGGGAAAAATGAGGGGAAAAAGTGGGAAATGTGAGGGGGAAAGGGCGGGAAACGTGAGGGGAGAAAGGGTGAGAAAAGTGAAGGGAGAAAAAGTGGGAAAGGTGAGGGGAAAAAAGGGCAGGAAAAGTGAGGGGCAAAAAGGTGGGAAAACATGAAGGGGGAAAAAGGGCGGGAAACGTGAGGGGGAAAAAGAACAGGAAACGTGAGGGGAGAAAAGAGTGGGAAATGTGAGGGGAGAAAAAGGTGGGAAATGTGAGGGGAAAAAAGGCGGGAAATGAGGGGAGAAAAGGGAGGGAAATGTGAGGGGGAAAAGAGAGGGAAATGTGAGGGAGGAAAGAGCAGGAAATGTGAGAGGGAAAGGGTGGGAAAAATGAGGGGAAAAAGTGGGAAATGTGAGGGGGAAAGGGCGGGAAACGTGAGGGGGAAAAAGGCGGGAAATGTGAGGGGAGAAAAGAGCGGGAAACGTGAGGGGGAAAAATGGTGGGAAACTTGAGGGGGAAAAGAGTGGGAAACGTGAGGGGAAAAAGGGTGGAAAATGTGAGAGGGAAAGGGCGGGAAAAATGAGGGGAAAAAGTGGGAAAGGTGAGGGGGAAAAAGGTGGGAAACGTGAGGGGAAAAAAGAGCGGGAAATGAGGGGAGAAAAAGCGGGAAATGTGAGGGGGGGACAAATGTGGCAGGGTGACAGCGCTGGGACATTGAAGTGACAAAGTGACACAGGGACGGTCAGGGTGACACGGGGTGGGTGACAGGAGGGGACAGGAGGTGACAAAAGGTGACAGAAGGTGACAGAAGGTGACAGAAAGTGGAAGTAGGTGGCAGTAGGTGACAGGGGGCAAGAGAAGGTGACAGAAGATGACTGAAGGTGACAAGGAATGACAGTAGGTGACAACAGGTGACAGAAGGTGACAAGCAGCGACAGTGGGTGATGGGGTGACAGAAGGTGACAGAGGGTGATGAGGAGTGACAGAAGGTGACAAGGAGTGACAACAAGTGATGGGGTGACAGAAGGTGACAGAAGGTGACAGAAGGTGACAGAAGGTGACAAGGAGTGACAACAAGTGATGGGGTGACAGAAGGTGACAGGGTGATGAGGAGTGACAGAAGGTGACAAGGAGTGGCAGTGGGTGAGGAGGTGACAGTAGGTGACAGTAGGTGACAGAAGGTGACAATAGGTGACAGAAGGTAACAAGGAGTGACAGTAAGTGACAAAAGTGACAAGCAGTGACAGAAGGTGACAACAAGTAACTGTAGGTGACAGAACATGACAGAAAGTGACACAAAGTGACAAACAGCGACAGTAGGTGACAATGGGTGACAGAAGGTGACAGGTGACAGTAGGTGATAGGGTGACAATAGGTGACAGAAGGTGATGGGGTGACAATGGGTGGCAGAAGGTAACAGTAGGTGACAGTAGGTGATGGGGTGACAATAGGTGAAAGAAGGTGACAAGGAGTGACAGAAGGTGACAGAAGGTGACAAAAGGTGACAGAAGGTGATGGGGTGACAATGGGTGGCAGAAGGTAACAATAGGTGACAATAGGTGATGGGGTGACAATAGGTGACAACAGTTGACAGAAGGTGATAGTAAGGTGACAAAGAGTGACAGTAGGTGACAGTAGGTGACAGAAGGTGACAAGGGGTGACAGAAGGTGACAGAAGGTGACAATAGGTGACAGAAGGTGACCGTAGGTGATGGGGTGACAATAGGTGACAGAAGGTGCCGGAAGGTGACAATAGGTGACAGAAAGTGACAGTAGGTGATGAGGTGACAATAAATTACAATAGGCGATGGGGTGACAATGGGTGACAGAAGGTGACAAAAGGTGACAATAGGTGACAATAGGTGATGAGGTGACAGTAGGTGACAGAAGGTGACAGAAGGTGCTGGAAGGTGACCGTAGGTGATGGGGTGACAATAGGTGACAAGAGGTGACAATAGGTGAACAGAAGGTGACAGAAGGTGCCGGAAGGTGACAGAAGGTGACCGTAGGTAATGGGGTGACAATAGGTGACACAAGGTGACAATAGGTGACAAAAGATGACAAGGAGTGATAATAGGTGACACAAGGTGACACAAGGTGACAATAGGTGACACAAGGCGCCGGAGCGCGGTACCTGGCGGGTGGTGGTTGGCCGCATAGCCCTGCAGCGGGTGGGGCGCTCCGTAGGGCTGCCGGTGCAGCAGGTCGGGGTCGGGGTGCGACCCCCGCGAGCCCCCGTACACCAGGCTGGGGACAGGGACAGGCGTGTCAGGGACAGGTGTGTCACACGGGATTGTCACACCAAAACAACCCCCCCAGGCTGGGGACAGCGACAGGTGTGTCAGGGACAGGTGTGTCACACGGGATTGTCACACCCACACCAAAACAACCCCCCCAGGCTGGGGACAGCGACAGGTGTGTCAGGGACAGGTGTGTCACACGGGATTGTCACACCCACACCTCACACTGGGCTGGAGATAGGGACAGGTGTGACTGTCACTGCCCCACAACGCTGTGACACCTACAGGTGTGACACACCCACAGGTATGACACCAGCACACACAGGTGTGACACAGGCACCCACAGGTGTGACACAGGCACAAACAGGTGTGACAAAGTCACACACAGGTGTGACACGTCTACAGGTGTGACACAGGCACAGGTGTGACACAGCTGCACACAGGTGTGACACAGGCACAGATGTGACACAGGCACACAGGTGTGACACACCTACAGGTGTGACACAGGCACAGGTATAACACAGGCACACACACGTGTGACACAAGCACACACAGGTGTGACACAGGCACAGGTGTGACACAGCCGCACACGGGTGTGACACACTTACAGGTGTGACACAACCACAGGTGTGAAACAGCACACACAGGTGTATCACAGGCGCAAACAGGTGTGACACAGGCACAGGTATGACACAGCCGCACACAAGCTGTACACAGGTGTGACACAGGCATAGGTGTGACACAGGCACAGGTGTGACACAGCCACACACAGGTGTGACACAGGCACACATAGGTGTGACACACCTACACACAGGTGTGACACATCTACACTGGTGTGACACAGACACACACAAGTGTGACACCCCAAATCCTGGAGGTCCCCAAATCCCAGCACACCCCAAATCCCGGTGTAACAGGATCCCAACACCCCAAATCCCGGAGTAACGGGATCCCCTCACCCCAAATCCTGGAGAAAGGGGATCCCAGCACCCCAAATCCCAGAGTAACGGGATCCCAGCACTCCAAATCCCTCTGTAATGGGATCCCAGCACCCCAAATCCCAGAATAACGGGATTCCAGCACCTCAAATCCCGGAGAAATGGGATCCCAGCACCTCAAATCCCGCTGAAAAGGGATCCCCACACCCCAAATCCTGCTGATACAGGATCCCAGCACCCCAAATTCTGGAGTAAGGGGATCCCCTCACCCCAAATCCCGGAGAAACGGGATCCCAGCACCCCAAATCCCGGAGAAACAGGATTCCAGCACCCCAAATCCCAGAGAAACGGGATCCCAGCACTCCAAATCCCGGAATAACGGGATTCCAGCACCCCAAATCCCGGAATAATGGGATCCCAGCACCCCAAATCCCGGAGTAAGGGGATACCTGCACCCCAAATCCCAGAATAACGGGATCCCAGTACCCCAAATCCCGGAGAAACGGGATCCCAGCACCCCAAATCCTGGAGTAACGGGATCCCAGCACCCCAATTCCTGCTGTAATGGGACCCTCACCCCAAACCCAGAACAACTGGATCCCTGCGCCCCAAATTCTGGAGTAAGGGGATTCCCAGCATCCCAAATCCCACTGATAGGGGATCCCAGCACCCCAATACAGATTGAACACCCCAAATCCTAGCACAATTCCCGCTACAACGGGACCCCCACCCCAATTCGAGTGTAACGGGACCCTCACCCCAATTTGGGTATAACGGGACCCTCACCCCAATTGGGGTATAACGGGACCCCCACCCCAATTTCCGCAACAACAGGACCCTCACCCCCAATTCCTCTGTAACGGGACCCTCACCCCAATTCCTGCAATAACGGGACCCCCGCCCCAATTCCGCTGTAACGGGACCTCCACCCCAATTTGGGTATAACGGGACCCTCACCCCAATTCGAGTATAATAGGACCCCCACCCCAATTCCTGCAATAACGGGACCCCCACCCCAATTCCTCCTGTAACGGGACCCTCACCCCAATTCGGGTATAACGGGACCCCCACCCCAATTTCCGCAACAACAGGACCCTCACCCCCAATTCCTCTGTAACGGGACCCTCACCCCAATTCCTGCAATAACGGGACCCCCACCCCAATTCCTCCTGTAACGGGACCCTCACCCCAATTTGGGTATAACGGGACCCTCGCCCCAATTCCCGCTGTAACGGGACCCTCACCCCAATCTGGGTATAACGGGACCCCCACCCCAATTTGGGTATAACGGGACCCCCACCCCAATTTGGGTATAACAGGACCCCCACCCCAATTCCTGCAATAACGGAACCCCCACCCCAATTCCTCCTGTAACGGGACCCTCACCCCATTTCCTGCAATAACGGGAACCCCACCCCAATTTGGCTATAACGGGACCCCCACCCCAATTGGGCTGTAACGGGACCCTCACCCCAATTCCTGCAATAACGGGACCCCCACCCCAATTCGGCTATAACGGGACCCTCACCCTGATTGGGCTGTAACGGGACCCCCACCCCAATTGGGCTGTAACGGGACCCCCACCCCAATTGGGCTGTAACGGGACCCCCACCCCAACCCCCCCCTCACCCCCTCCCCCCATCCCCCTCCCCCCTCCGCCGCCCCCCCCCTCACCTGGCCTTGGCCGAGCGCTCGTAGCTCCAGCCGGGCCCGGCGCTGAGCGGGTCCCCGAACCCGGCTCCGGGGTAGTTCCTGTCCATGGGGGCGGCGCCCCCCGGGGCCGGGCGGGTTCGAGGGCCGGGGGGCCGGGGGGGGGCCGGGGGCGGCCGGGCCGGGGGCGCCTCACGGAGCCGCCATGATGGAGCGGGGCCGCGCGCCGCCGCTTCCTCCCACACTGCCCCGCGCGGCGGCGGGCGCGCGGCGGGAGGGGCGGGGCGGCCGCCGGCCAATGGGGAGCGGGGGGCGGGGCCAGCGCAGGGCCATATAAGGGAAAAGGGGCGGGGCCAGCGGCGGGGCCGGACAATGCCCGCGCGGGGAAGGGGGCGGGGCCGAGCGCCGCCGTACATGGGAAAAGGGGCGGGGCCACGCTGTGGCGGGAGCGCTGAGGGGGCGTGGCCACGCGGGAGAAAGGGGCGGGGCTTAGCGCTTCCATATATGGAAAAGGGGCGTGGCAAGAGGGGAACAGAGCGCTGAGGGGGCGTGGCCACGCGGGGAGAAAGGGGCGGAGCTTCGCCTTCCGTATATGGAAAAGGGGCGTGGCAAGAGGGGAACAGAGCGCTGAGGGGGCGTGGCCACGCGGGGAGAAAGGGGCGGGGCTTAGCGCTTCCATATATGGAAAAGGGGCGTGGCCAAATGGGAACAGAGCGCTGAGGGGGCGTGGCCACGCGGGAGAAAGGGGCGGGGCTTAGCGCTTCCATATATGGAAAAGGGGCGTGGCAAGAGGGGAGCAGAGCGCTGAGGGGGCGTGGCCACGAGGGGAGAAAGGGGCGGAGCTTAGCGCTTCCATATATGGAAAAGGGGCGTAGCCAAAGGGGAGCAGAGCGCTGAGGGGGCGTGGCCACGCGGGGAGAAAGGGGCGGAGCTTAGCGCTTCGATATATGGAAAAGGGGCGTGGCAAGAGTGGAATAGAGCGCTGAGGGGGCGTGGCCACGCGGGGAGAAAGGGGCGGAGCTTAGCGCTTCCATATATGGAAAAGGGGCGTGGCCAAATGGGAACAGAGCGCTGAGGGGGCGTGGCCACGCGGGGAGAAAGGGGCGGAGCTTAGCGCTTCCATATATGAAAAAGGGGCGTGGCCAAAGGGGAACAGAGCGCGGAGGGGGCGGGGCCACGCGGAAATGAATGGGCGGGGTTTAGCGCTTTAATGTATGGAAAAGGGGCGTGGTCAGAATAAAATACACTGCTGAGGGGGCGGGGCCACGCGGCGGGAAAAGGGGGCGTGGCTAAAGACTTCCCTATATGGAAAAGGGGCGTGACCAAACGACGGCGGGATTCCGTGGGGGCGTGGCCAAACACTTCCACATCTGGAAATGGGCGTGGTCGCACGTAGCAAGCCGTTTATGGGCGGGGCCAAGCCACACCTATAGGCGACGAAGGGGCGGGGCTAACAGGCTCCATGTATGGAAGGGGGCGTGGCAAACGGTGGTGGAAGTGCCGAGGGGGCGTGGCCACGCGGCGTTGATGCAGGAGGAAGGGGGCGGGGTTTCCCCATATGCAAATGGGGCGTGGCCAGAGAGTGGCGGGAGCCCTGAGGGGCGGGGCCAGGCATTTTCTATGGGCGAAGGGCGTGGCTGGGGCGTGGCCATAGGGGTTTCCGCCTCTGGGGGCGTGGCGACGTGGAGCAGCACGAAGTGGGCGTGGCTAGCGTGCTGAGGGAGGCTGAACTGGCGCCAACCGGGCGGAACCAAACCTCGCTGCCCCCACCCGGACCCTTTTCTTCACCGCACTTCCGGTCTCCGCTTCCCCCTTTCCGCCGCTGCCGGCGGGCGGGAGCCCCCCCGTAAAAAAAAAAAAAACCAAAAACCCACAAAATCTCCCCCAAAAAAACCCCTCCCGGGCGGAACTGGGCGCTGCGGTCTGCACGGGCGGAACCAAACCTCGCCGCCCCCACCCGGACCCTTTTCCCGGCCGCACTTCCGGTCTCCGCTTTCCGCCGCTTCCGCCGCTTCCGCCGCTGCCGGCCCGAGGCGGGCGCGAGGCCCCAAAAAACAAAACTCCAAAAAAACCCCCAAAAAAACCCAAAAAAACCCCCGGGGCTCGTTTGGAATCCCGCTCCGGATCCCCGCGGGCGCGGCCATGACGCGGCACGGCAAGAACTGCACGGCGGGGGCCGTGTACAGCTACCACGAGCGGCGCAAGGACACGGGTGCGCTGCGGGAGGGGAGCGGGGATTGAGGGGGATTGGGGATTGGGGATTGGGGGGGATTTTGGGGGGGATTGGGGGGGTTTGAGGGGGATTGGGGGGGATTGGGGGGGATTTGGGGGGGATTGGGGGGGAACTGGGGGGATTGGGGGGGATTTGGGGGGGGATTGGGGGGGATTTTGGGGGGATTGGGGGGGATTTGGAGGAATTCTGGGGGATTTGGGGGGGATTGGGGGGTTTGAGGGGGGGATTTGGGGGGTTTGGGGGCACTTGGGGGCACTTGGGGGATTTGGGGGGGATTCCGGGGGGATTTTGGGGGGATTGGGGGATTTTGGGGGATTTGGAGGGGATTTTGGGGGATTTTGGAGAATTTGGGGGATTTTGGGGGGATTCGGTGGGATTTGGGGGGGGATTTGGGGGAATTTGGGGAGATTTTGGGGATTCTGGGGGGATTTCGGGGGATTTGGGGGGATTTTGGGGATTTTAGGGGGATTTTGGGGATTTGGGGGGGTTTGAGGGGGATTTTGGGAGATTTCAGGGGGATTTTGGGGGATTTTGGAGGATTTGGGGGGATTTGGAGGAGATTTTGGGGGGATTTTGGAGGATTTGGGGGAATTCTGGGTGGATTTGGGGGGGATTCTGGGGGAATTTGAGGAATTTGGGGGGATTTTGGAGGATTTGGGGGGATTTGGGGAGGGTTGGGGGGATTTCAGGGGGATTTGGGGGGATTCTGGGGGCATTCGGGGAGATTTTGGGGGATTTTGGGGGATTCTGGGGGGATTTTGGAGGATTTGGGGGGGCTTTCGGGGGGATTTCAGGGGGGTTCGGGGAGATTTTGGGAGAATTTGGGGGAATTTGGGGCACTGGGGGGAGATTTTGGGGGATTTTGGGGATTCTGGTTGGCTGAGCCGCGCGTGCCGCCGCTGCCCGCAGCCGCCTCGGGGTACGGCACGCAGCGCGTGCGGCTGGGCCGTGACGCCATCAAGGATTTCGATTGCTGCTGCCTGTCGCTGCAGCCCTGCCGGGACCCCGTGGTGACGTGAGCGAGGCAGCAAAACCAGCCCCGAAATAGCCCAAAATCAGCCCCGAAATAGCCCAAAACCAGCCCCGAAATAGCCCAAAATCAGCCCCGAAATAGCCCAAAACCAGCCCCGAAATAGCCCAAAATCAGCCCAGAAATAGCCCAAAACCAGCCCTGAAATAGCCCCAAAACTGCCCTGAAATAGCCCAAAATCAGCCCAGAAATAGCCCCAAAACTGCCCTGAAATAGCCCAAAACCAGCCCCGAAATAGCCCAAAATCAGCCCCGAAATAGCCCAAAACCAGCCCCGAAATAGCCCAAAATCAGCCCCGAAATAGCCCAAAACCAGCCCAGAAATAGCCCCAAAACTGCCCTGAAATAGCCCAAAATCAGCCCAGAAATAGCCCAAAACCAGCCCCGAAATAGCCCCAAAACTGCCCTGAAATAGCCCAAAATCAGCCCCGAAATAGCCCAAAACCAGCCCTGAAATAGCCCCAAAACTGCCCTGAAATAGCCCAAAAATAGCCCCAAACCAGCCTCGAAACCAGCCCAAAAATAGACCCAAAACTACCCTGAAATAGCCCCAAAACTGCCCTGAAATAGCCCAAAAATAGCCCAGAAATAGCCCTGAAATACCCCAAAAATAGCCCCAAAGTAGCCCCGAAACCAGCCCAAAAATAGACCCAAAACTACCCTGAAATAGCCCCAAAGCAGCCCTGAAATAGCCCAGAAATAGCCCAAAATCACCCCAGAAATAGCCCAAAATCAGCCCTGAAATAGCCCAAAATCAGCCCCGAAATAGCCCAAAATCAGCCCAAAACAAGCCCTGAAATAGACCCAAACCAGCCCTGAAATAGCCCAAAAATAGCCCCAAACCAGCCCTGAAATAGCCTCAAAACTGCCCAAAAATAGCCCAAAAATAGACCCAAAACTGCCCTGAAATAGCCCCAAACCTGCCCTGAAATAGCCCAAAAATAGCCCCAAAATCAGCCCTGAAATAACCCAAAAATAGCCCCAAAACTGCCCAAAAATAACCCAAAAATAGACCCAACACTGCCCTAAAACAGCCCAAAAATAGCCCCAAACCTGCCCTGAAATAGCCCAAAAATAGCCCAAAATCAGCCCCAAAATAACTAAATTATAACCCCAAAAGTGCACCAAGATCCCCTAAACTGCCCCAAAAAAACCCCAAAAATGCCCCCAAAAAAACCCCAAAATCCCCCAAAACCACCCCAAAATAAAACCCAAAAAACCCCAAAATCCCCCAAAACCACCCCAAAAAAGCCAAAATCCCCCAAAACCACCCCAAAGAAGCCCCAAATACCCCCAAAAAAACCCCAAAAATCCCCAAATCCCCCAAAACCCCAACCAAGACCCCCACAGAACCCCAAAAAAAAACCCAAAAAACCCCAAAATCCACCCCAAAACTGCCCAAATTTCACCATTTCTGGTCGCCCCGACCCCAAATCGCTCCCGAATAATTTTGGGGTTCCCCAAATAATTTTGGGGTTCCCGAATCTCCCCAGCCCCGACGGGTTCCTGTACGAGCGCGAGGCCATCGTGGCGTACCTGCTGCACCAGAAAACCAAAATCGCCCGCGAGACCAAGGTGAGAACCCCAAAATTCCCAAAAATCCCCAAATATCCCCAAATATCCCCAAATCCCCCAAAAACCCCAAAAAATCCCCCCCCAAAATCCCCCCAAAAAATCCCAAAGAAACCCCAAAAAAATCCCAAAAAAATCCCAAAATCGCCCGCGAGACCAAGGTGAGAACCCAAAAATTCCCAAAATTCCCCAAAAATCCCCAAATCCCCCAAAAACCCCAAAAAATCCCCCACAAAAAAAACCAAAATCCCCCCAAAAAACCCCCAAAGAAACCCCAAAAAAATCCCCCAAAAAATCCCAAAGAAACCCCAAAAAAATCCCAAAATCGCCCGCGAGACCAAGGTGAGAACCCAAAAATTCCCAAAATTCCCCAAAAATCCCCAAATCCCCCAAAAACCCCAAAAAATCCCCCACAAAAAAAACCAAAATCCCCCCAAAAAACCCCCAAAGAAACCCCAAAAAAATCCCCCAAAAAATCCCAAAGAAACCCCAAAAAAATCCCAAAAAAATCCCAAAATCGCCCGCGAGACCAAGGTGAGAACCCAAAAATTCCCAAAATTCCCCAAAAATCCCCAAATCCCCCAAAAACCCCAAAAAATCCCTCCAAAAAACCCAAAATCCCCCCAAAAAACACCCAAAGAAACCCCACAAAATCCCCCAAAAAAATCCCAAAATCGCCCGCGAGACCAAGGTGAGAACCCAAAAATTCCCAAAATCCCCAAATCCCCAAATCCCCCAAAAACCCCAAAAAATCCCCCCCAAAAAAACCCAAAATCCCCCCAAAGAAACTCCAAAAAATCCCCCAAAAAATCCCCAAATCACCCAGAAATTCGGGGTAAAATCCCAGAAATTTGGAATAAAACCCCAGAAATTCGGGGTCAAATCCCCGGATTTGGGGTAAAACCCCAGAAATTTGGAATAAAACCCCAGAAATTCGGGGTAAAACTCCAGGATTTGGGGTAAAACCCAAGAAATTCAGGATAAAACCCCAGAAATTCGGGGTAAAACCCCAGAAATTTGGGATAAAACCCAAGAAATTCAGGGTCAAACCCCAGAAATTTGGGGTCAAACCCCCGGATTTGGGGTTTTTGGGTTCCCTGTCTCATTTTTCGGGTCCCTGGTGGATTTTTGGGGTCCCCATCTCGTTTTCGGGGTGCAGGCCTGGCAGCGGCAGCGGGGCAGGAGTTCGGGGTAAAACCCCAGAAATTTGGGGTCAAACCCCAGAAATTTGGGGTAAAACCCCAGAAATTCGGGGTAAAACCCCAGAAATTTGGGGTCAAACCCCAGAAATTCAGGGTCAAACCCCAGAAATTTGGGGTCAAACCCCCGGATTTGGGGATTTTGGGTTCCCTGATGAATTTTTGGGGTCCCTGGTGGGTTTTTGGGGTGCAGGCCTGGCAGCGGCAGCGCGCCGAGCGGCGCCAGCAGCAGCAGGGTCAGGGGCAGGGGCAGGGTCAGGGGCGGGGGGCTGCGGGCGCTGCCCTCCGGAGCTTCCTGGAGGCCGAGACCCCCGCGGGGAACGGGGCCGGGAGCGAGACCCCCGCGGGCAGCGGTGAGCGGGGATGGGATCGGGGGGATTGGGGGGGTTTGGGGGGGATTTGGGGGGTCTGGGGGGATTTGGGGGGAGTTTGGGGGGGATTTGGGGGGGATTGGGGGGGATTTGGAGGGTTTGGGGGGGAATTTGGAGGGTTTGGGGGGGGTTTGGGGGGGATTGGGGGGATTTTGGGGGGGATTTGGGGGGGATTGGGGGGGATTTTGGGGGGGATTTGGGGGGAGTTTGGGGGGGGTTTGGGGGGATTTTGGGGGGGTTTGGGGGGGATTTTGGGGGGGATTGGGGGGGTCTGGGGGGGATTTTGGGGGGGCTTGGGGGGGTTTGGGGGGATTTTGGGGGCTTGGGGGGGATTGGGGGGATTTTGGGGGGGATTTGGGGGATTGGGGGGGGTTTGGGGGGATTTTGGGGGGGATTTGGAGGGTTTGGGGGGGATTTGGGGGGTCTGGGGGGGTTTGGGGGGGGTTTTTGGGAGGTTTGGGGGGATTTTGGGGGATTTTGGGTGGGTTTGGGGGGATTCAGGGCGTATTTGGGTGGGATTTCGGGGGGTTTGGGGAGGATTTGGGGGGTCTGGAGGGGTTTGGGGGGGTTTGGGTGGGATTTGGGGGGGGTTGGGGGGATTTCGGGGGGTTTGGGGGGATTTTGGGGGCTGGAGGGGTTTGGGGGGGTTTGGGAGGATCTGGAGAGGAATTTTGGGGGATTTTGGGGGGATTTTGGGGGTTCTGGAGGGGATTTGGGTGGGGTTTGGGTGGATTTTGGGGGGTTTGGGGGAATTTGGGGAGGATTTTGGGGAGGTTTGGGGGGATTTTGGGTGGGTTTTGGGGGGGATTTTGGGTGATTTTGGGGGGATTTGGGGGGGTTTCAGGAGATTTTGGGGGGTTTTGGGATGGATTTTGGGGGGTTTGGGATGAATTTTGGGGAATTTGGGGGATTTGGGCGGTTTCGGTGGGGTTTGGGATGGATTTTGGGTGATTTTGGGGATTTTTTAGGAGGATATTGGGAGAATTTGGGGAGTTTTTTGGGGTGATTTTTTGGGGGGATTTGGGGATTTTTGGGGAATTTTCAAGGTATTTTTGGGAGTTTTTTGGAATTTAGGGATTTTTGGGAATTTGGGGATTTTTTGGGATTTTGGATATTAGGGATATTTTGGGGGAATGTTGGGATATTTTGGGGGTATTTTGGGATATTTGGGGGGGGTTTTGGGATATTTTGGGATATTTTGGGACATTTTGGGACATTTTGGGATATTTTGGGGTATTTTGGGACATTTTGGGATTGTTGGGATATTTTGGGACATTTTGGGATATTTTGGGGTATTTTGGGACATTTTGGGACATTTTGGGACATTTTGGGACATTTTGGGGTATTTTGGGGCATTTTGGGACATTTTGGGACATTTTGGGACATTTTGGGACATTTTGGGATATTTTGGGGCATTTTGGGACATTTTGGGACATTTTGGGCTATTTTGGGCTATTTTGGGGTATTTTGGGCTATTTTGGGGTATTTTGGGACATTTTGGGATATTTTGGGACATTTTGGGCTATTTTGGGGTATTTTGGGCTATTTTGGGGTATTTTGGGCTATTTTGGGGGATTTTGGGCTATTTTGGGATCTCAGCCCCTCCCCCTCCCCAGCCCCCCGGGACCCCTCCCCAGTTTCTGGATCCCCTCCCTGACCCCCGAGGCCGGAGCCGAGCGGCTGCAGAGACCCGTGAGTGACCAACTGACCACTGAGTGACCACTGAGTGACCAACTGACCAGAGTGACCAACTGACCACTGACCACTGACCAGAGTGACCATTGACCACTGAGTGACCACTGACGAGAGTGACCAACTGACCACTGAGTGACCACTGAGTGACCAACTGACCAACTGACCAGAGTGACCAACTGACCACTGAGTGACCAACTGACCAACTGACCAACTGACCAATGAGTGACAACTGACCAATGAGTGACCACTGACCACTGAGTGACCAACTGACCAACTGACCACTGACCACTGAGTGACCAACTGACCAACTGACCAACTGACCACTGAGTGACCACTGACCACTGAGTGACCAACTGACCAACTGACCACTGACCACTGAGTGACCAACTGACCACTGAGTGACCAACTGACCAACTGACCACTGACCACTGAGTGACCACTGAGTGACCACTGAGTGACCACTGACCACTGAGTGACCACTGAGTGACCACTGACCAGAGTGACCAACTGACCACTGAGTGACCACTGAGTGACCACTGAGTGACCAACTGACCAACTGACCAGAGTGACCAACTGACCACTGAGTGACCAACTGACCAACTGACCAACTGACCAACGAGTGACCAACTGACCAACTGACCAACTGACCACTGAGTGACCACTGACCATTGAGTGACCACTGAGTGACCAACTGACCAACTGACCAACTGACCACTGAGTGACCACTGAGTGACCAACTGACCAACTGACCATTGAGTGACCAACTGACCACTGAGTGACCAACTGACCACTGAGTGACCAACTGACCAACTGACCATTGAGTGACCACCGAGTGACCAACTGACCACTGAGTGACCAACTGACCAACTGACCATTGAGTGACCACCGAGTGACCAACTGACCACTGAGTGACCACTGAGTGACCAACTGACCAACTGACCATTGAGTGACCAACTGACCACTGAGTGACCAACTGACCAACTGACCATTGAGTGACCACCGAGTGACCAACTGACCACTGAGTGACCAACTGACCAACTGACCATTGAGTGACCACCGAGTGACCAACTGACCACTGAGTGACCACTGAGTGACCAACTGACCACTGAGTGACCAACTGACCAACTGACCACTGACCACTGACCATTGAGTGACCACTGAGTGACCAACTGACCAACTGACCACTGACCACTGACCACTGACCATTGAGTGACCACTGAGTGACCAACTGACCAACTGACCACTGACCACTGACCACTGACCATTGAGTGACCACTGAGTGACCACTGAGTGACCAACTGACCACTGAGTGACCAACTGACCACTGACCAACTGACCACTGACCACTGAGTGACCAACTGACCAACTGACCACTGAGTGACCACTGAGTGACCACTGAGTGACCAACTGACCACTGAGTGACCACTGAGTGACCACTGACCACTGAGTGACCACTGACCACTGAGTGACCAACTGACCGCTGAGCACTGACTGGGGGGTTTTGGGGTGATTTTGGGTTTTTTTGGGTTTTTGGGGTGATTTTGGGTTATTTTCGGGGATAATTTTGGGCTGATTTTGGGTTTATTTTGGGTGATTTCAGGTTTATTTTTGGGGCTAATTTTGGGTTTATTTTGGGTGATTTTGTGTTTATTTTTGGGTTTAATTTTGGGTTAATTTCAGGGGATTTTGTATTTATTTTTGGGGATAATTTTGGGTTTATTTTGGGTGATTTTAGGTTCGTTTTTGGGGTTAATTTTGGGTTTATTTGGGATGATTTCAGGTTTATTTTTGGGGTTAATTTTGGGTTTATTTGGGCTGATTTTGGGTTTATTTTGTATTTATTTTTGGGGTTTATTTTGTGTTTATTTTTGGGGTTAATTTTGGGTTTATTTGGGATGATTTTGGGTTTGTGTTATTTTGTGTTTATTTTTGGGGTTTATGTTTGGGTCTAATTTTGGGTTAATTTCGGGTTTATTTCGGGTGATTTTGGGGTTTATTTTGTGTTTATTTTTGGGGTTAATTTCGGGTTAATTTGGGCTGATTTGGGGTTTATTTTGGGTTTAATTTCAGGTTAATTTGGGCTGATTTTGGGTTTAATTTCGGGTTAATTTGGTCTGATTTCGGGTTTATTTCGGGTGATTTTGTGTTTATTTTTGGGGTTAATTTTTGGGTTTAATTTCGGGTTAATTTGGGCTGATTTTGGGTTAATTTGGGCTGATTTGGGGTTGATTTTGGGTTAATTTGGGCTATTTGGGGTTTAATTATTTCGGGTTAATTTGGGTTGATTTTGGGTTAATTTGGGCTGATTTTGGGTGGATTTCGGGTTAATTTGGGCTGATTTTGGGTTTAATTATTTCGGGTTAATTTGGGTTGATTTTGGGTTAATTTGGGCTGATTTTGGGTTGATTTCGGGTTAATTTGGGCTGATTTTGGGTTTAATTATTTCGGGTTAATTTGGGCTGATTTTGGGTGATTTTGGGCTGATTTGGGTGAATTTGGTCTGATTTTGGATAATTTCGGGTTAATTTGGGCTGATTTTGGGCTGATTTTGGGTTAATTTGGGCTGATTTTGGGTTTAATTATTTCGGGTTTATTTGGGCTGATTCCGGGTGAATTTGGGCTGATTTGGGCTGATTTCGGGTGATTTTGGGCTGATTTTTGGGCTGATTCCGGGTGAATTTGGGCTGATTTCGGGTGAATTTGGGTTGATTTTGGGTGAATTTGGGCTGATTTCAGGTGAATTTGGGCTGATTTGGCTGATTTGGCTGATTTTGGGCTGATTTTGGGTGAATTTGGGCTGATTTTGGATGATTCCGGGTTAATTTGGGCTGATTTGGCTGATTTTGGGTGAATTTGGGCTGATTTCGGGTGATTTTGGGCTGATTTGGCTGATTTTGGGCTGATTTCGGGTGAATTTGGGCTGATTTTGGCTGATTTCGGGTTAATTTGGGCTGATTTCGGGTGATTTTGGCTGAATTTGGGCTGATTTTGGGTGAATTTGGGCTGATTTCGGGTGATTTCGGCTGAATTTGGCTGATTCGGTTGAATTTGGGCTGATTCCGGGTGAATTTGGCTGATTTTGGGTGAATTTGGGCTGATTTGGCTGATTTTGGGTGATTTTGGGCTGATTTGGCTGATTTGGGCTGATTTTGGGTGAATTTGGGCTGATTTGGCTGATTTTGGGTGATTTGGGCTGATTTGGCTGATTTTGTGTGCTTTGGTCCCCCAGGAGCGCGGCGCGCGCTGCCCCATGTCCGGCCGGCGGCTGCGCCTGGCCCAGCTGGTCAGTGTCCACTTCACCCCGGCCCAGCGCGGCCTGAGCCCCGCCCGCCTGCTGGCCCGAGCGCCCAGTGACCGCTACGTGTGCGCGCTGACCGGCGACCCGCTGGGCAACGCCACGCCCTGCGCCGTGCTGAGACCCTCGTGAGTGACCACTGACCCCTGAGTGACCAATGACTGACCCCTGAATGACCAATGAGTGACCACTGACTGACCCCCAGTGACCGCTACGTGTGCGCGCTGACCGGCGACCCGCTGGGCAACGCCACGCCCTGCGCCGTGCTGAGACCCTCGTGAGTGACCACTGAGTGACCACTGAGTGACCAATGAGTGACCACTGACCTGTAACTGACCCCTGAGTGACCATTGACTGACCCCCAGTGACCGCTACGTGTGCGCGCTGACCGGCGACCCGCTGGGCAACGCCACGCCCTGCGCCGTGCTGAGACCCTCGTGAGTGACCACTGAGTGACCACTAAGTGACCAATGAGTGACCAATGAGTGACCACTGACTGACCCTGACTGACCCCCAGTGACCGCTACGTGTGCGCGCTGACCGGCGACCCGCTGGGCAACGCCACGCCCTGCGCCGTGCTGCGGCCATCGTGAGTGACCACTGAGTGACCACTGAGTGACCAATGAGTGACCACTGACCTGTAACTGACCCCTGAGTGACCAATGAGTGACCATTGACTGACCCTGAGTGACCATTGACTGACCCCCAGTGACCGCTACGTGTGCGCGCTGACCGGCGACCCGCTGGGCAACGCCACGCCCTGCGCCGTGCTGAGACCCTCGTGAGTGACCACTGAGTGACCAATGAGTGACCACTGACCTGTAACTGACCCCTGAGTGACCAATGAGTGACCATTGACTGACCCTGACTGACCCCCAGTGACCGCTACGTGTGCGCGCTGACCGGCGACCCGCTGGGCAACGCCACGCCCTGCGCCGTGCTGCGGCCCTCGTGAGTGACCACTGAGTGACCACTGAGTGACCAATGAGTGACCACTGACCTGTAACTGATCCCTGAGTGACCATTGACTGACCCTGAGTGACCACTGACTGACCCCGAGTGACCGCTACGTGTGCGCGCTGACCGGCGACCCGCTGGGCAACGCCACGCCCTGCGCCGTGCTGAGACCCTTGTGAGTGACCACTGAGTGACCACTGAGTGACCACTGAGTGACCACTGACCCCTGAGTGACCACTGAGTGACCACTGAGTGACCAATGAGTGACCAATGAGTGACCACTGACCCCTGAGTGACCACTGAGTGACCCCCAGTGACCGCTACGTGTGCGCGCTGACCGGCGACCCGCTGGGCAACGCCATGCCCTGCGCCGTGCTGCGGCCATCGTGAGTGACCCCTGAGTGACCAATGAGTGACCACTGAGTGACCACTGAGTGATCACTGACCCCTGAGTGACCAATGAGTGACCATTGACTGACCACTGACCCCTGAGTGACCAATGAGTGACCATTGACTGACCACTGACTGACCACTGACCTGTAACTGATCACTGAGTGACCATTGACTGACCCCCAGTGACCGCTACGTGTGCGCGCTGACCGGCGACCCGCTGGGCAACGCCACGCCCTGCGCCGTGCTGCGACCCTCGTGAGTGACCACTGAGTGACCACTGAGTGACCAATGACCTGTAACTGACCCCTGAGTGACCAATGAGTGACCATTGACTGACCCTGAGTGACCATTGACTGACCCCCAGTGACCGCTACGTGTGCGCGCTGACCGGCGACCCGCTGGCAACGCCACGCCCTGCGCCGTGCTGCGGCCATCGTGAGTGACCCCTGAGTGACCACTGAGTGACCAATGAGTGACCACTGACCTGTAACTGACCCCTGAGTGACCAATGAGTGACCATTGACTGACCCTGACTGACCCCCAGTGACCGCTACGTGTGCGCGCTGACCGGCGACCCGCTGGGCAACGCCACGCCCTGCGCCGTGCTGAGACCCTCGTGAGTGACCACTGAGTGACCACTGAGTGACCAATGAGTGACCACTGACCTGTAACTGACCCCTGAGTGACCAATGAGTGACCATTGACTGACCCTGAGTGACCACTGACTAACCCCCAGTGACCGCTACATGTGCGCGCTGACCGGCGACCCGCTGGGCAACGCCACGCCCTGCGCCGTGCTGCGGCCCTCGTGAGTGACCACTGAGTGACCACTGAGTGACCAATGAGTGACCAATGACCTGTAACTGACCCCTGAGTGACCAATGAGTGACCATTGACTGACCCTGACTGACCCCCAGTGACCGCTACGTGTGCGCGCTGACCGGCGACCCGCTGGGCAACGCCACGCCCTGCGCCGTGCTGAGACCCTCGTGAGTGACCACTGAGTGACCAATGAGTGACCACTGAGTGACCAATGAGTGACCAATGAGTGACCACTGAGTGACCCTGAGTGACCAATGAGTGACCCCTGAGTGACCAATGAGTGACCCCTGAGTGACCAATGAGTGACCCTGAGTGACCAATGAGTGACCAATGAGTGACCAATGAGTGACCCTGAGTGACCACTGAGTGACCCCTGAGTGACCAATGAGTGACCCTGAGTGACCAATGAGTGACCAATGAGTGCCCCTTAGTGACCAATGAGTGACCCCTGAGTGACCCTGAGTGACCAATGAGTGACCAATGAGTGACCAATGAGTGACCAATGAGTGACCAATGAGTGCCCCTTAGTGACCAATGAGTGACCAATGAGTGACCCTGAGTGACCAATGAGTGACCAATGAGTGACCAATGAGTGACCAATGAGTGACCCTGAGTGACCCCTGAGTGACCAATGAGTGACCCTGAGTGACCAATGAGTGACCCTGAGTGACCAACGAGTGACCAATGAGTGACCCTGAGTGACCCCTGAGTGACCAATGAGTGACCCTGAGTGACCAATGAGTGACCCTGAGTGACCAATGAGTGACCAATGAGTGCCTCTTAGTGACCAATGAGAGACCCTGAGTGACCAATGAGTGACCTTGAGTGACCCTGAGTGACCCTGAGTGACCAATGAGTGACCAATGAGTGACCACTGCCCGTGTGCCCAGGGCTCAGTGGTCACTGGTCACTCAGTGGTCACTGGTCACTTGGTGGTCACTCGGTGGTCACTCAGTGGTCACTCGGTGGTCACTCAGGGGTCACTGTGGGTCACTCGGTGGTCACTCGGTGGTCACTCGGTGGTCACTCCCCAGGGGGGCAGTGGTCACTGTGGGTCAGTGGTCACTCAGTGGTCACTCAGTGGTCACTGGTCACTCAGTGGTCACTCGGTGGTCACTCAGTGGTCACTCGGTGGTCACTCCCCAGGGGGTCAGTGGTCACTCGGTGGTCACTCAGTGGTCACTCAGTGGTCACTGTGGGTCAGTGGTCACTCGGTGGTCACTCAGTGGTCACTCAGTGGTCACTGTGGGTCAGTGGTCACTCAGTGGTCACTCGGTGGTCACTCCCCAGGGGGTCAGTGGTCACTCAGTGGTCACTCGGTGGTCACTCCCCAGGGGGGCAGTGGTCACTCTGGCCGCAGTCCAGCGCCTGCTCCGTCCGGCCATGCGGGACCCGCTGAGCGGCGCCGCCCTGAGCGAGAGCGACATCATCGAGCTGCAGAGGGTGGGACGGGGAATTTGGGGGGAATTTGGGGAATTTGGGGATTTTTGGGGAGATTTTGGGGATTTTGGGGATTTTTTGGGGAGTTTGGGCATTTTGGGGGGATTTTGGGGGAATTTAGGGGATTTTGGGGGGATTTTTGGGGATTTTTTGAGGGGGATTATGGGGAGTTTGGGATGATTTTGGGGACTTTTGGGGGATTTTGGGGAGATTTTGCGGATTTTTGGGAATTTTGGGGGGATTTGGGGGGAATTTAGGGGATTTTGCGGGGATATTTTTGGGGAGTTTTGGGGGGATTTTTGAGGAGTTGGGGGATTTTGGGAAGATATTGGGGGGGAGTTTGGGGATTTTTGGGGGATTTTGGGGAGTTTTGAGGGGGATTTTGGGAAGTTTGGGGATTTTGGGGAGGATTTTTGGGAAGTTGGGGGATTTTTGGGATTTTGGGGATTCTTGGGGAGTTTTGGGGGGGATTTGGGGGATTTTTTGGGGGATTATGGGGGAATTTAGGGGATTTTTGGGGATTTTTTGAGGGGGAGTTTGGGGTGATTTGGGGGATTTTGGGGACTTTTGGAGGGATTTTGGGGAGTTTAGGGGAGATTTTGCAGATTTTTGGGAATTTTTGGGGGGATTTTTGGGGAGATTTTGGGGGAATTTAGGAGGGTTTTGGGGGGATTTTTTGGGGAGTTTTGAGGAGGATTTTGGGGGGGATTTTTGGGTAGTTGGGGGGATTTTGGGAAGATTTTGGGGATTCTTTGGGAGTTTTGGGGGGGATTTTTGGGGATTTTGTGGATTTTTGGGGAGTTTTGGGCATTTTTAGGGGGATTTTGGGGATTTTTGAGAGTTTTAGGGGGATTTTGGGGATTCTTGGGGAGTTTGGGGGATTTTTGTGGGGATTTTGTGGAGATTTTGGGGATTCTTGGGGAGTTTTGGAGAGATTTTGTGAGATTTCGGGGAGTTTTGGGGATTTTTGGGGGGATTTTTGGGGAGTTTTGGGGGAAATTTGGGAATTTTGGGGGGGATTTTTGGGGAGTTTGGGTGATTCTTGGAGAGTTTGGGGGATTTTTGGGGGGATTTTGGGGAGTTTTGGGATTTTGTGGAGATTTTCGGGATTCTTGGGGAGTTTTAGGGATTTTTGGGGTTTTAGGTGCATTTTGGGGGATTTGGGGAGTTTTGGGGGGAATTTCTGGTATTTTTGGGGGATTTTGGGTGAAACTTTTGGGTTTGGGTTTTGGGGGAAATTCAGAGCAATTTTTGGGCTCTGGGTTGGATTTTGGGTGAAATTTTTCAGGTTTGGGGATCTGGTTGGATTTTGGGGAGATTTTCGGGGATTTTGGGCTCCGGGTTGGATTTTTGGGGATTTTTGGGCTCCGGGTTGGATTTTTGGGGAGATTTTCGGGGATTTTGGGCTCTGGGCTGGGTTTTGAGTGAAATTTTGGGGATTTTTGGGCTCTGGGTTGGATTTCGGGAATTTTTGGGCTCTGGGTTGGATTTTTGGGGAGATTTTCGGGGGATTTTGGGCCCCGGGTTGGATTTTTGGGGATTTTTGGGCTCCGGGTTGGATTTTGGGGGGATTTTGGGCAATTTTGGGGTCCCCCCTCACCCCTTTTCCCCCCCAGGGCGGGACCGGCTTCGCTGGCGCCGGAGTTTCCCTGGAGGCCAAAAAATCCCGGCCGGTGATGCAGGCCTAGGGGGGACCCCAAAATCCCCCCAAAAAACCCCAAATCCCCCAAAAAACCCCAAATTCCTGTTAATCTTCCCCAAATTCCTATTAATCCTCCCCAAAATCCCTTTAATTCCACCCAAAATCCAGCCTGGAACCCCAAAATCCCCTCAAAATTCCCAAATTCTCGTTATTCCCCCCAAAATCCCCTTAATCCCCCCAAATTCTCATTAATCCCCCACAAAATCCCATTAATCCCCCCCAAATTCCCGTTAATTCCTCCCCAAATTCCCATTATTTCCCCCAAATTCCCGTAAATCCCCCAAATGCTCATTAATTCCTCCCCAAATTCTCATTAATCCCCCCAAATTCCCATTATTTCCCCCAAATTCCCATTATTTCCCCCAAATTCCCATTAATCCCCCCAAATTCCCATTATTTCCCCAAATTCCCATTAATCCCCCCCAAATTCCCATTAATCCCCCCCAAATTCCCATTAATCCCCCAAATTCCCATTAATCCCCCCAAATTCCATTAATCCCCCCAAATTCCCATTAATCCCCCCCAAATTCCCATTAATCCCCCCAAATTCCCATAATTCCCCCCAAAACCCCCCTGGAACCCCCAGGTCCCATTTCCCCCTCCAAATAAACTCGTTTCACCCCAAAATTTCTGTTTCCGCTCCTTGAACCCCCCAAAAATTTTTTGGGGCGCCCCAAAAACTTCCAAAATTTGGCGGCGCCGTCGCCCTTTTAATTCCCCCCCGTGTGGCCCCCACCCGCGCCTCGCCGCTTTAAGCCACGCCCCCTCCCGCGCCGCAACCAATCAGCGCTCAGCACACCAGCTTTATTAGCATAGTGGGCGTGGCCTCAGTGGGCGACGCCCAATCAGCTTTGGGCAAAAATAAAGTGGGCGGGGCCTCCAGGAAGCCACGCCCATCTCAGGCACAAAAGGGGGGGAGCCCCAACCCCGGAGCTGTCAATCAAACCCGGCTGGCACGCCCCCTTTTTGGGGAGGGGTCCCCAAAATTTCTGGGCAAGGCGGGGGGGGAGGGGAGGGACCCC